>NW_027423442.1:0-78434 GCF_048934315.1 Petromyzon marinus
GTGTCTCTTCCACCCGTCTCTCTCTCCCCGTGTCTCTCTCTCCCCGTGTCTCTCTCCCCCCGTGTCTCTCTCTCTCCCGCCGTGTCTCTCTACCCCCGTGTCTCTCTCTCCCCGTGTCTCTCTCTCCCCGTGTCTCTCTCTCCCCGTGTGTCTCTCCCCGTGTCTCTCTCTCCCCGTGTCTCTCTCTCCCCGTGTCTCTCACCCCGTGTCTCTCTCCCCCCGTGTCTCTCTCCCCGTGTCTCTCTCACCCGTGTCTCTCTCTCCCCGTGTCTCTCTCTCCCCGTGTCTCTCTCTCCCCGTGTCTCTCTCTCTCCCCGTGTCTCTCTCTCCCCCGTGTCTCTCTCTCCCCCCGTGTCTCTCTCCCGTGTCTCTCTCCCCTTGTCTCTCTCCCGCGTCTCTCTCTCCCTGCGTCTCTCTCCCCGTGTCTCTCTCACCCCCCGTGTCTCTCTCTCCCCGTGTCTCTCTCACCCCCCGTGTCTCTCTCTCCCCGTGTCTCTCTCCCCGTGTCTTTCTCCCCCCGCGTCTCTCTCCCCGTGTGTCTCCCTCTCCCCGTGTCTCTCTCTCCCCGTGTCTCTCTCTCTCCCCGTGTCTCTCTCTCTCCCCGTGTCTCTCTCTCCCCGTGTCTCTCTCTCTCCCCGTGTCTCTCTCTCCCCGTGTCTCTCTCTCCCCGTGTCTCTCTCCCCGTGTCTATATCCCCGTGTCTCTCTCCCCGTGTCTTTCTCTCTCCCCGTCTCTCTCTCTCCCCACGTCTCTCCCCGTGTTTCTCTCCCCGTGTCTCTCTCCCCGTGTCTCTCTCCCCCCGTGTCTCTCTCCCCGTGTCTCTCTCCCGTGTCTTTCTCCCCCCCGCGTCTCTCTCCCGTGTGTCTCTCTGTGTCTTTCTCCCCCCACGTCTCTCTCTCCCCGCGTCTCTCCCCGTGTCTCTCTCCCCGTGTCTCTCTCTCCCCGTGTCTCTCTTTCCCCGTGTTTCTCTCTCCCCGTGTTTCTCTCTCCCCGTGTCTCTCTCTCCCCGTGTCTCTCTCTCCCCGTGTCTCTCGCTCCCCGTGTCTCTCTCTCTCCCCGTGTCTCTCTCCCCGTGTCTCTCTCCCCGTGTCTCTCTCCCTGTGTGTCTCTCTCCCCGTGTCTCTCTCTCTCCCCCGTTTCTCTCTCCCCCGTGTCTCTCCCCGTGTCTCTCTCCCCGTGTCTCTCTCTCCCCGTGTCTCTCTCTCCCCGTGTTTCTCTCTCCCCGTGTCTCTCTCTCCCCGTGTCTCTCTCTCCCCGTGTCTCTCGCTCCCCGTGTCTCTCTCTCTCCCCGTGTCTCTCTCCCCGTGTCTCTCTCCCCGTGTCTCTCTCCCTGTGTGTCTCTCTCCCCGTGTCTCTCTCTCTCCCCGTTTCTCTCTCTCCCCGTGTCTCTCCCCGTGTCTCTCTCCCCGTGTCTCTCTCTCCCCGTGTCTCTCTCTCCCCGTGTCTCTCTCCCCCCGTGTCTCTCTCTCCCCGTGTCTCTCTCCCCATGTCTCTCTCCCCGTGTCTCTCTCCCCATGTCTCTCTCCCCGTGTTTCTCTCTCTCCCCGTGTCTCTCTCTCTCCCCGTGTCTCTCTCTCCCCGTGTCTCTCTCTCCCGTGTCTCTCTCCCCCCGTGTCTCTCTCTCCCCGTGTCTCTCTCTCCCCGTGTCTCTCTCCCCCCGTGTCTCTCTCTCTCTCCCCGTGTCTCTCTCCCCGTGTTTCTCTCTCTCCCCGTGTCTCTCTCCCCGTGTCTCTCTCCCGCCGTGTCTCTCTCTCCCCGTGTCTCTCTCCCCGTGTCTCTCTCCCCCCGTGTCTCTCTCCCCTCGTGTCTCTCTCCCCGTGTCTCTCTCTCCCCGTGTCTCTTCCACCCGTCTCTCTCTCCCGTGTCTCTCTCTCCCCCGTGTCTCTCTCCCCCCGTGTCTCTCTCTCTCCCGCCGTGTCTCTCTACCCCCGTGTCTCTCTCTCCCCGTGTCTCTCTCTCCCCGTGTCTCTCTCTCCCCGTGTGTCTCTCCCCGTGTCTCTCTCTCCCCGTGTCTCTCTCTCCCCGTGTCTCTCACCCCGTGTCTCTCTCCCCCCGTGTCTCTCTCCCGTGTCTCTCTCACCCGTGTCTCTCTCTCCCCGTGTCTCTCTCTCCCCGTGTCTCTCTCTCCCCGTGTCTCTCTCTCTCCCCGTGTCTCTCTCTCCCCCCGTGTCTCTCTCTCCCCCCGTGTCTCTCTCCCCGTGTCTCTCTCCCCTTGTCTCTCTCCCCGCGTCTCTCTCTCCCTGCGTCTCTCTCCCCGTGTCTCTCTCACCCCCCGTGTCTCTCTCTCCCCGTGTCTCTCTCACCCCCCGTGTCTCTCTCTCCCCGTGTCTCTCTCCCCGTGTCTTTCTCCCCCCGCGTCTCTCTCCCCGTGTGTCTCTCTGTGTCTTTCTCCCCCCACGTCTCTCTCTCCCCGCGTCTCTCCCCGTGTCTCTCTCCCCGTGTCTCTCTCTCCCCGTGTCTCTCTTTCCCCGTGTTTCTCTCTCCCCGTGTTTCTCTCTCCCCGTGTCTCTCTCTCCCCGTGTCTCTCTCTCCCCGTGTCTCTCGCTCCCCGTGTCTCTCTCTCTCCCCGTGTCTCTCTCCCCGTGTCTCTCTCCCCGTGTCTCTCTCCCTGTGTGTCTCTCTCCCCGTGTCTCTCTCTCTCCCCGTTTCTCTCTCTCCCCGTGTCTCTCCCCGTGTCTCTCTCCCCGTGTCTCTCTCTCCCCGTGTCTCTCTCTCCCCGTGTCTCTCTCCCCCCGTGTCTCTCTCTCCCCGTGTCTCTCTCCCCATGTCTCTCTCCCCGTGTCTCTCTCCCCATGTCTCTCTCCCCGTGTTTCTCTCTCTCCCCGTGTCTCTTTCTCTCCCCGTGTCTCTCTCTCCCCCGTGTCTCTCTCTCCCCGTGTCTCTCTCCCCCCGTGTCTCTCTCTCCCCGTGTCTCTCTCTCCCCCGTGTCTCTCTCCCCCCGTGTCTCTCTCTCTCTCCCCGTGTCTCTCTCCCCGTGTTTCTCTCTCTCCCCGTGTCTCTCTCCCCGTGTCTCTCTCCCGCCGTGTCTCTCTCTCCCCGTGTCTCTCTCCCCGTGTCTCTCTCCCCCCGTGTCTCTCTCCCCTCGTGTCTCTCTCCCCGTGTCTCTCTCTCCCCGTGTCTCTTCCACCCGTCTCTCTCTCCCCGTGTCTCTCTCTCCCCCGTGTCTCTCTCCCCCCCGTGTCTCTCTCTCTCCCGCCGTGTCTCTCTACCCCCGTGTCTCTCTCTCCCCGTGTCTCTCTCTCCCCGTGTCTCTCTCTCCCCGTGTGTCTCTCCCCGTGTCTCTCTCTCCCCGTGTCTCTCTCTCCCCGTGTCTCTCACCCCGTGTCTCTCTCCCCCCGTGTCTCTCTCCCCGTGTCTCTCTCACCCGTGTCTCTCTCTCCCCGTGTCTCTCTCTCCCCGTGTCTCTCTCTCCCCGTGTCTCTCTCTCTCCCCGTGTCTCTCTCTCCCCCCGTGTCTCTCTCTCCCCCCCGTGTCTCTCTCCCCGTGTCTCTCTCCCCTTGTCTCTCTCCCCGCGTCTCTCTCTCCCTGCGTCTCTCTCCCCGTGTCTCTCTCACCCCCCGTGTCTCTCTCTCCCCGTGTCTCTCTCACCCCCCGTGTCTCTCTCTCCCCGTGTCTCTCTCCCCGTGTCTTTCTCCCCCCGCGTCTCTCTCCCCGTGTGTCTCCCTCTCCCCGTGTCTCTCTCTCCCCGTGTCTCTCTCTCTCCCCGTGTCTCTCTCTCTCCCCGTGTCTCTCTCTCCCCGTGTCTCTCTCTCTCCCCGTGTCTCTCTCTCCCCGTGTCTCTCTCTCCCCGTGTCTCTCTCCCCGTGTCTATATCCCCGTGTCTCTCTCCCCGTGTCTTTCTCTCTCCCCGTCTCTCTCTCTCCCCACGTCTCTCCCCGTGTTTCTCTCCCCGTGTCTCTCTCCCCGTGTCTCTCTCCCCCCGTGTCTCTCTCCCCGTGTCTCTCTCTCCCCGTGTCTCTCTCTCCCCGTGTCTCTCCCCCCGTGTCTCTCTCCCCGTGTCTCTCTCCCCGTGTCTTTCTCTCTCCCCGTCTCTCTCTCTCCCCACGTCTCTCCCCGTGTTTCTCTCCCCGTGTCTCTCTCCCCGTGTCTCTCTCTCCCCGCGTCTCTCTCTCCCCGCGTCTCTCTCCCCCCGTTTCTCTCCCCCCGTGTCTCTCTCCCGTGTCTCTCTCCCCCCGTTTCTCTCCCCCGTGTCTCTCCCCCCGTGTCTCTCTCTCTCCCTGTGTCTCTCTCTCTCCCCCCGTGTCTCTCTCTCTCCCCGTGTCTCTCTCTCTCTCCCCGTGTCTCTCTCTCCCCGTGTCTCTCTCCCCGTCTCTCTCTCACCATGTCTCTCTCCCCGTGTCTCTCTCACCGTGTCTCTCTCCCCGTGTCTCTCTCCCGGTGTCTCTCTCTCCGTGTGTCTCTCCTCGTGTCTCTCTCCCCCCGTGTCTCTCTCCCCGTGTCTCTCTCCCCGTGTCTCTCTCTCTCCCCGCGTCTCTCTCTCCCCGCGTCTCTCTCCCCCCGTGTCTCTCTCCCCGTGTCTCTCTCCCCGCGTCTCTCTCCCCGTGTCTCTCTCTCCCCGTGTCTCTCTCTCTCCCCCCGTGTCTCTCTCTCTCCCCGTGTCTCTCTCTCTCCCCCCGTGTCTCTCTCCCCGTGTCTCTCTCTCCCCATGTCTCTCTCCCCGTCTCTCTCTCTCACCATGTCTCTCTCCCCGTGTCTCTCTCACCGTGTCTCTCTCCCCGTGTCTCTCTCCCGGTGTCTCTCTCTCCCCGTGTGTCTCTCCCCGCGTCTCTCTCTCACCGTGTCTCTCTCTCCCCGTGTCTCTCTCCCGGTGTCTCTCTCTCTCCCCGTGTCTCTCTCCCCGTGTCTCTCTCTCCCCGTGTCTCTCTCCCCGTGTCTCTCTCTCCCCGTGTCTCTCTCTCCCCGTGTCTCTCTCCCCGTGTCTCTCTCTCCCCGTGTCTCTCTCTCCCCGTGTCTCTCTCTCCCCGTGTCTCTCCCCCCCGTCTCTCTCCCCGTGTCTCTCTCTCACCGTGTCTCTCTCTCCCCGTGTCTCCCTCCCCGTGTCTCTCTCTCCCCGTGTTTCTCTCTCCCCGTGTCTGTCCCCCCGTCTCTCTCCCCGTGTCTCTCTCTCCCCGTGTCTCTCTCTCCCCGTGTCCCACTCCCCGTGTCTCTCTCCCGTGTCTCTCCCCCCGTGTCTCTCCCCCCATGTCTCTCACTCCCCGTGTCTCTCTCTCCCCGTGTCTCTCTCTCCCCGTGTCTCTCTCCCCCCGTGTCTCTCTCTCCCCGTTCTCTCCCCCCCGGTGTCTCTCTCTCCCCGTGTCTCTCTCTCCCCGTGTCTCTCTCTCCCCGTGTCTCTCTCCCCCCGTGTCTCTCTCTCCCCGTGTCTCTCTCTCCCCGTGTCTCTCTCTCCCCGTGTCTCTCTCTCTCTCTCCCCGTCTCTCTCTCTCCCCGTGTCTCTCTCTCCCCCCGTGTCTCTCTCTCCCCGTGTCTCTCTCTCCCCGTGTCTCTCTCTCTCCCCGTGTCTCTCTCTCTCCCCGTGTCTCTCTCTCCCCGTGTCTCTCTCTCCCCGTGTCTCTCCCCCCCGTCTCTCTCCCCGTGTCTCTCTCTCCCCGTGTCTCTCCCCCCCGTGTCTCTCTCTCCCCGTGTCTCTCCCCCCGTCTCTCTCCCCCCGTGTGTCTCTCTCCCCGTGTCTCTCTCCCCGTGTCTCTCTCTCCCCGTGTCTCTCCCCCCCGTGTCTCTCTCTCCCCGTGTCTCTCCCCCCCGTCTCTCTCTCCCCGTGTTTCTCTCTCCCCGTGTCTCTCCCCCCCGTCTCTCTCCCCGTGTCTCTCTCTCCCCGTGTCTCTCTCCCCGTGTCTCTCTCTCCCCGTGTCTCTCTCTCTCCCCGTGTCTGTCCCCCCGTCTCTCTCCCCGTGTCTCTCTCTCCCCGTGTCTCTCTCTCCCCGTGTCTCTCCCCCCCGTCTCTCTCCCCGTGTCTCTCTCTCCCCGTGTCTCTCTCTCCCCCGCGTCTCTCCCCGTGTCTCTCTCTCCCCGTGTCTCTCTCTCCCCGTGTCTCTCTCTCCCCGTGTCTCTCTCTCCCCGTGTCTCTCTCTCCCCGTGTCTCTCTCTCTCCCCGTGTCTCTCTCTCTCCCCCGTGTCTCTCTCTCTCCCCGTGTCTCTCTCCCCGTGTCTCTCTCTCCCCGTGTCTCTCTCTCTCACCGTGTCTCTCTCTCCCCGTGTCTCTCCCCCTCGTCTCTCTCCCCGTGTCTCTCTCTCTCTCTCCCCGTGTCTCTCTCTCCCCGTGTCTCTCTCTCTCTCTCCCCGTGTCTCTCTCTCCCCGCGTCTCTCCCCGTGTCTCTCTCCCTCCCCGTGTCTCTCTCTCCCCGTGTCTCTCTCTCCCCCCCCGTCTCTCTCCCCGTGTCTCTCCCTCCCCGTGTCTCTCTCTCCCCCCCCGTCTCTCTCCCCGTGTCTCTCTCTCCCCGCGTCTCTCTCTCCCCCCCGTCTCTCTCCCCGTGTCTCTCTCTCCCCGCGTCTCTCTCTCCCCCCGTCTCTCTCCCCGTGTCTCTCTCTCTCCCCGTGTCTCTCTCTCCCCGTGTCTCTCCCTCCCCGTGTCTCTCCCCCCCGTCTCTCTCCCCGTGTCTCTCTCTCCCCGTGTCTCTCTCTCCCCCCCGTCTCTCTCCCCGTGTCTCTCTCTCTCACCGTGTCTCTCTCCCCGTCTCTCTCTCTCTCACCATGTCTCTCTCTCCCCGCGTCTCTCCCCGTGTCTCTCTCTCCCCGTGTCTCTCTCTCTCCCCGTGTCTCTCTCTCCCCGTGTCTCTCTCTCCCCCCCCGTCTCTCTCCCCCCGTGTCTCTCTCCCCGTGTCTCTCTCTCCCCGTGTCTCTCTCTCCCGTGTCTCTCTCTCTCTCTCCCCGTGTCTGTCTCTCCCCGTGTCTCTCTCTCCCCGTGTCTCTCTCCCCGTGTCTCTCCCCGTGTCTCTCTCTCCCCGTGTCTCTCCCCCCCGTCTCTCTCCCCGTGTCTCTCTCTCTCCCCGTGTCTCTCTCTCCCCGTGTCTCTCTCTCTCTCCCCATGTCTCTCTCTCCCCGTGTCTCTCTCCCCGTGTCTGCAGGAGTTTCTGTTTGAGATCCCACACGCAGACTTGGCCAAACGGACAGTGGATGTGATGGTGTGGGATTACGACCTGGGAAAATCGAACGACTTCATTGGTGGGTGGGTGGTGGGTGGGTGAGTGGGTGGGTGGGTGAGTGGGTGGGTGAGTGGGTGGGTGGGTGGGTGAGTGGGTGAATGGGTGAGAGAGTGGGTGAGTGGGTGAGTGGGTGAGAGAGTGAGTGGGAGAGTGAGTGAGTGGGTGAGCGGGTGGGTGGGTGGGTGAGTGAGTGGGTGGGTGAGTGAGTGAGTAGGTGGGTGAGTGGGTGGGTGAGTAAGTGAGTAGGTGGGTGGATGAGTGAGTGGTGGAGTGAGTGGTGGGTGGGTGAGTGAGTGGGTGGGTGAGTAGGTGGATGGGTGAGTGGGTGGGTATGTGGAGTGAGTGGGTGGGTGAGTGGGTGGGTGAGTAAGTGGATGAGTGGGTGGGTGGGTGGGTGAGTGAGTGGGTGGGTGGGTGAGTGAGTGGGTGGGTGAGTAGGTGGATGGGTGAGTGGGTGGGTATGTGGAGTGAGTGGGTGGGTGAGTGGGTGGGTGAGTAAGTGGATGAGTTGGTGGGTGGGTGGGTGAGTGAGTGGGTGGGTGGGTGAGTGAGTGGGTGGGTGAGTAGGTGGATGGGTGAGTGGGTGGGTATGTGGAGTGAGTGGGTGGGTGAGTGGGTGGGTGAGTAAGTGGATGAGTGGGTGAGTGGGTGGGTGGGTGGGTGTGTGAGTGGGTGGGTGAGTGAGTGGGTGGGTGGATGAGTGAGTGGTGGAGTGAGTGGGTGGGTGAGTGGGTGAGTGAGTGAGTGAGTGGGTGGGTGAGTGGGTGGGTGAGTGGGTGGGTGGGTGAGTGAGTGGGTGGGTGAGTGAGTGGGTCAGTGAGTGGGTGGGTGAGTGGATGAGTGAGTGGATGAGTGAGTGGATGAGTGAGTGGGTGAGTGTGTGTGTGAGTGGATGGGTGAGTGAGTTAGTGGATGAGTGAGTGTGTGAGTGAGTGTGTGTGAGTGGATGAGTGAGTGAGTGAGGGAGTGGATGAGTGAGGGAGTGGGTGAATGGAGTGGGTGAGTGAGTGAGTGGGTGAGTAGGTGAGTGAGTGGATGAGTGAGTGGGTGGGTGGGTGAGTGGGTGGTGGATGAGTGAGTCGAGGAGTGAGTGGGTGAGTGAGTGGGTGGGTGGATGAGTGAGTAGTGAAGTGGAGTGGGGTGGCTGGGTGGGTGAGTGAGTGGGTGGGTGGGTGAGTAGGTGGGTGAGTGAGTGAGTGGGTGGGTGGAGGGTGAGTGGTGGGTGGTGAGTGGGTGGGTGGGTGGGTGAGTGAGTGGTGGAGTGAGTGGGTGAGTAAGTGGGTGGGTGGGTGAGTGAAGTGTGTGGATGGGTGAGTGAGTGAGTGTGAGTGAGTGGATGGGTGAGTGAGTGGATGAGTGAGTGGATGGGTGAGTGGATGAGTGAGTGAGTGAGTGGTGGGTGAATGAGTGGTGGAGTGGGTAGGTGAGTGAGTGGGTGGGTGAGTGGGTGGGTGAGTGAGTGGGTGGGGTAGGTGAGTGAGTGGGTGAGTGAGTGGGTGAGTAGTGGAGTGAGTGAGTGGTGGAGTGAGTGGGTGGTGAGTGGGTGGGTGGGTGAGTGGGTGGTGGGGTGAGTGAGTGGTGGAGTGAGTGGGTGATGGGTGAGTGAGTGGGTGGGTGAGTGGGTGGTGGAGTGAGTGAGTGGGTGGGTGAGTGGGTGGGTGAGTGGGTGAGTGGGTGGGTGGGTGAGTGGGTGGGTGGGTGGGTGGGTGAGTGGGTGGGTGGGTGGGTGAGTGAGTGGGTGAGTGAGCGGGTGGGTGGGTGGGTGAGTGAGTGAGTGGGTGAGTGAGTGAGTGGGTGGGTGGGTGGGTGAGTGGGTGGGTGGGTGAGTGGGTGGGTGGTGGAGTGAGTAAGTGGAGTGAGTGGGTGAGTGGGTGGGTGAGTAGGTGGGTGGGTGAGTGAGTGAGTCGTGGAGTGAGTGGGTGAGTAGGGGGGTCAGTGGGTGGGGGGTGGGTTAGTGAGTGGGTGGGTGGGTGGGTGAGTGAGTGGGTGGGTGGTGGAGTGAGTGGGTGGGTGAGTGGGTGTGGTGGGTGGGTGGTGGAGTGAGGGGTGAGTGAGTGGGTGGGTGAGTGGGTGGGTGGGTGAGTGGGTGAGTGAGTGAGTGGGTGAGTGAAGTGAGTGGGTGGGTTGGTGAGTGAGTGAGTGGGTGGGTGAGTGGTGGGTGGGTGAGTGAGTGGGTGAGTGGGTGGGTGATTGATGGGTGAGTTAGTGGGTGAGTGAGTGATAGAGTGAGTGGGTGAGTACGTGGGTCAGTGGGTGAGTGGGTGGGTGGGTGAGTGAGTGGGTGGGTGAGTGAGTGGGTGGGTGGGTGGGTGGGTGGTGAGTGGGTGAGTGAGTGAGTGGGTGAGTGAGTGGGTGCGTGCATGGGTGGGTGAGTGGGTGAGTGAGTGGGAGGGTGGGTGAGTGAGTGGGGGGTGAGTGGGTGAGTGAGTGTGTATCTGATTGGCTGAGTGTCTCTATATATATGTGTGTGTGAATGTGGTGGTTGTGTACGTGTGTGTGTGTGACTGTGTGTGTGACTGTATGTCTGTGTGTGTGTCTGTGTGCGTGTCTGTGTGTGACTGTGTGTGTGTGTGACTGTGTGTGTGACTGTGTGAGTCTCTGTGCGTGTGACTGTGTGTATGTGTGTGTGACTGTGTGACTGTGTCTGACTGTGTGTGTATGTGTGTGTGTGACTGTGTGTGTGTCTCTGTGTATGTGTGTGACTGTGTGTGTGTGACTGTGTATGTGTGACTGTGTATGTGTGACTGTGTGTGTGTGTGATTGTGTGTGTGTGACTGTGTGTGACTGTGTGTGTGACTGTGTGTGACTGTGTGTGTGACTGTGTATGTGTCTCTGTGTGTGTCTGTGTGTGTGTGTGACTGTGTGTGTGTGTGTGACTGTGTGTGACTGTGTGTGACTGTGTGACTGTGTGTGACTGTGTGTGTGTGACTGTGTCTCTGTGTGTGTGTCTGTGTGTTACTGTGTGTGTGTGACTGTGTCTCTGTGTGTTTGTCTGTGTGTTACTGTGTGTGTGTTACTGTGTGTGTGTGACTGTGTAACTGTGTGTGTGTGTGTGACTGTGTGTGACTGTGTGTGACTGTGTGTGTGTCTCTGTGTGTGTATGTGTGTGTGATTGTGTCTCTGTGTGTGTGTCTCTGTGTGTGTGACTGTGTGTGTATGTGTGTGACTGTGTGTGTGTGACTGTGTCTCCGTGTGTGACTGTGTGTGACTGTGTGTGACTGTGTGTCTCTGTGTGTGTCTCTGTGTGACTGTTTGTGTGTGACTGTGTGTGACTGTGTGTGACTGTGTGTGTGTGTCTGTGTGTGTGTGTGACTGTGTGTGACTGTGTCTCTGTGTGTGTGACTGTCTGTGTGTGACTGTGTGTGTGTGTGACTGTGTGTCTGTGTGTGACTGTGTCTGTGTGTGACTGTGTGTGTGTGTGACTGTGTGTGTGTGACTGTGTGTCTGTATGTGACTGTGTCTGTGTGTGACTGTGTGTGTGTGACTGTGTCTCTGTGTGTGTGTCTGTGTGTGTCTCTGTGTGTG
Source organism: Petromyzon marinus (assembly GCF_048934315.1). Taxonomy (NCBI): domain Eukaryota; kingdom Metazoa; phylum Chordata; class Hyperoartia; order Petromyzontiformes; family Petromyzontidae; genus Petromyzon; species Petromyzon marinus. The sequence goes on from NW_027423442.1 coordinate 10,662, forward strand.
TGTCTGTGTGTGTCTCTGTGTGTATGTGTGTGACTGTGTGTGACTGTGTGTGTGTGTGACTGTGTGTGTTTGTGTGTCTCTGTGTGTGTCTGTGTGTGACTGTGTCTCTGTGTGTCTCTGTGTGTGTCTGTGTGTGTCTGTGTGTGTGACTGTGTGTGACTGTGTGTGACTGTGTCTCTGTGTGTGTGTGACTGTGTGTGTGTGACTGTGTGTGTGTGTGACTGTGTGTGACTGTGTGTGACTGTGTCTCTGTGTGTGTGTGACTGTGTGTGTGTGTGACTGTGTGTGTGACTGTGTGTGACTGTGTGTGTGTGACTGTGTATGTGTCTCTGTGTGTGTCTGTGTGTGTGTGTGACTGTGTGTGTGTGTGACTGTGTGTGACTCTGTGTGACTGTGTGTGTGTGTGACTGTGTGTGTGACTGTGTGTGACTGTGTCTCTGTGTGTGACTGTGTGTGACTGTGTGTGACTGTGTATGTGTGTGTGTGTGACTGTGTGTGTGTGTGACTGTGTGTGTCTCTGTGTGTGTGTGACTGTGTGTGTGTGTGACTGTGTTTGTGACTCTGTGTGACTGTGTGTGTGTGACTGTGTGTGACTGTGTATGTGTGTGTGTGTGACTGTGTGTGTGTGTGACTGTGTGTGTGTCTCTGTGTGTGTGTGACTGTGTGTGTGACTGTGTTTGTGACTGTGTGTGACTGTGTGTGACTGTGTGTGTGTGACTGTGTCTCTGTGTGTGACGGTGTGTGACTGTGTGTGACTGTGTGTGTGTGTGACTGTGTGTGTGTGTGACTGTGTGACTGTGTGTGTGTCTGTGTGTGTGTGTGTGTGTGTCTGTGTGTGTGTGTGTGTGTGACTGCGTAACTGTGTGACTGTGTGTGACTGTGTGTGTGACTGTGTGTGACTGTGTGTGTGTCTCTGTGTGTGTGTCTCTGTGTGTGTGTCTCTGTGTGTGTGACTGTGTGTCTCTGTGTGTGTGTGACTGTGTGTGACTGTGTCTCTGTGTGTGTGTCTGTGTGACTGTGTGTGTGTGTGACTGTGTGTGTGTGACTCTGTGTGTGTGTGACTGTGTGTGTGTGTGACTGTGTGTGACTGTGTGTCTGTGTGTGACTGTGTGTGACTGTGTGTGTGTGTGACTGTGTGTGTGTGACTGTGTGTGTATGTGTGTGTGACTGTGTGTGACTGTGTGTGTGTGTGTGTGACTGTGTGTGTGACTGTGTGTGTGTGACTGTGTGTGTGTCTCTGTGTGTGTGACTGTGTCTCTGTGTGTGTGACTGTGTGTGACTGTGTGTGACTGTGTCTCTGTGTGTGTCACCAGGAGGGGTGCAGCTGGGCATCAATGCCAAGGGAGAACAGCTGAGGCATTGGTTCGACTGCCTCAAGAACAAAGATCGCCGCATTGAGCGCTGGCACTCGCTCACAAGTCACGTGCCTGCCTCCATGCTCAGCGACTAACTCAGTCACTCACTCACTCAGTCACTCACTCAGTCACTCAGTCACTCACACAGTCACTCAGTCAGTCACTCAGTCACTCAGTCACTCACTCAGTCACTCAGTCACTCAGTCACTCACTCACTCAGTCACTCAGTCACTCACACAGTCACTCAATCACTCACACAGTCACTCAGTCACTCAGTCACTCAGTCACTCACTCACTCAGTCACTCACTCAGTCACTCACTCAGTCACTCAGTCACTCACTCAGTCACTCAGTCACTCAGTCACTCACTCAGTCACTCAGTCACTCAGTCACTCAGTCACTCACTCACTCAGTCACTCACTCAGCCACTCAGTCACTCGCTCACAAGTCACGTGCCTGCCTCCATGCTCAGCGACTAACTCAGTCACTCACACAGTTACTCAGTCACTTACTCACTCAGTCACTCAGTCACTCACTCACTCAGTCAGTCACTCACTCACACAGTCACTCAGTCACTCACTCAGTCACTCACTCACTCAGTCACTCACTCAGTCAGTCACTCACTCACTCAGTCACTCACTCAGTCACTCACTCAGTCACTAAGTCACTCACTCACTCACTTAGTCACTCACTCAGTCACTCACTCAGTCACTCACTCAGTTAGTCATACAGTCACTCACTCACTCAGTCACTCACTCAGTCACTCACCCACTCACTCACTCAGTCACTCACACAGTCACTCACACAGTCACTCACTCACTCAGTCACTCACTCAGTGACTCAGTCATTCACTCACTCACTCAGTCACTCACTCACTTACTCACTCACTAAGTCACTCACCCACTCACTCACTCAGTCACTCAGTCACTCACTCAGTCACTCACTCACTCACTAAGTCACTTCCTTCACTCATTCACTCAGTCACTCACTCAGTCACTCACTAAGTCACTCACCCACTCACTCACTCAGTCACTCAGTCACTCACTCAGTCACTCACTCACTCACTAAGTCACTTCCTTCACTCATTCACTCAGTCACTCACTCAGTCACTCACTCAGTCACTCACTCACTCTGTCACTCACTCAGTCACTCACTCAGTCACTCACACAGTCACTCACACAGTCACTCAGTCACTCACTCAGTGACTCAGTCACTCACCCACTCACTCAGTCACTCACTCAGCCACTCAGTCACTCACTCAGTCACTCACTCACTCACTCAGTCACTCACTCAGTCACTCACTCAGCCACTCAGTCACTCACTCACTCACTCAGTCACTCACTCAGTCACTCAGTCACTCACTCAGTCACTCACTCAGTCACTTTGTCACTCAGTCACTCAGTCACTCACCCACTCACTCACTCAGTCAATCAGTCACTCACCCACTCACTCACTCAGTCACTCACTCACTCAGTCACTCACTCACAAGTCACGTTCCTGCCTCCATGCTCAGCGACTGACTCACCAGTCACTCACTCAGTCACTCACTCAGCCACTCACTCAGTCAGTCACTCAGTCATTCACTCACTCACTCACTCAGTCAGTCACTCACTCACTCACTCAATCCCTCACTCAGTCACTCGCCCACTCAGTCACTCACTCAGTCATTCAGTCACTCACTCAATCAGTCACTCACTCACTCACTCACAAGTCACGGGCCTGCCTCCATGCTCAGCGACTAACTCAGTCACTCACTCAGTCACTCACTCAGTCACTCACTCAGTCACTCAGTCACTCACTCAGTCACTCAGTCACTCACTCACCCACTCACTCACTGACTCAGTCACTCACTCAGTGACTCACTCACTCACTCAGTCACTCACTCACTCAGCCACTCACCCACTCACTCAGTCACTCAGTCACTCACTCAGTCACTCAGTCACTCACTCAGTCACTCAGTCACTCACTCACCCACTCACTCAGTCACTCACTCACTGACTCAGTCACTCACTCAGTGACTCACTCAGTCACTCACTCAATCACTCACTCAGTCACTCACTCAGTCGCTCACTCACTCAGTCACTCACTCACTCACTCAGTCACTCACTCACCCACTCAGTCATTCACTCAGTCACCCACTCAGTCACTCACTCACTCACTCAGTCACTCAGTCACTCACCTAGTCACTCACTCACTCAATCACTCACTCACTCACTCACTCGCCCACTCAGTCACTCACTCAGCCACTCACTCACAAGTCACGTGCCTGCCTCCATGCTCAGCGACTAACTCAGTCACTCACTCACTCAGTCACTCACTCAGTCACTTAGTCACTCAGTCACTCACTCACTCACTCACAAGTCACTCAGTCACTCACCCACTCAGTCACTCAGTCACTCACCCACTCACTCACTCAGTCACTCAGTCACTCACCCACTCACTCACCCACTCACTCAGTCACTCACTCAGTCACTCACTCAGTCACTCAATCAGCCATTCAGTCACTCAATCACTCACTCAGTCACTCACTCACGCACTCAGTCATTCACTAACTCACTCACTCACAAGTCACGTGCCTGCCTCAATGCTCAGCGACTAACTCAGTCACTCAGTCACTCAGTGACTCACTCACTCACTCAGCCACTCACTCACTCACCTACTCAATCAGTCACTCAGTTACCCAGCCACTCACTGAGTCATTCACCTACCCAGCCATTCACTCAGCTACTCACTCAGCTACTCGCTCACTCACCCGCTCACTCACTCATCCATTCACTAACTCACCCGCTCACTCACTCAGCCACTCACTCACTCACTCACCCATCCAACCACTCACTCGCTAACTCACTCAGCCACTCACTCGCTCACTCACTCAACCACTCACCCACTCACTCACCCAGCCACTCACTCACTCACCTACTCACTCAGTCACTCAGTTACCCAGCCACTCACTGAGTCATTCACCTACCCAGCCATTCACTCAGCTACTCACTCAGCTACTCGCTCACTCACCCGCTCACTCACTCATCCATTCACTAACTCACCCGCTCACTCACTCAGCCACTCACTCACTCACTCACCCATCCAGCCACTCACTCGCTCACTCACTCAGTCACTCACTCGCTCACTCACTCTACCACTCACCCACTCACTCACCCAGCCACTCACTCACCCACTCACTCACTCACCCACTCACTCACCCAGTCACCCACTCACTCAGCCACTCAGTTACTCACCCACTCACTCACCCACTCACCCAGTCACTCACTCACTCACCACTCACTCACCCAGTCACTCACTCACTCACCCAGTCACTCACCCACCCATTCAATCTCTCACCCACAACAAAGACAAAGCTCCCCCAGGTAGCCTCTAGCAGGGCTGTAGGGGCAAGTGCTGCTAGGTTGTAGCAGACAATCAATCACCACACAGACAGCACACAGACACACAGACAATCAATCACCACACACACAGACACAGCACACAGACACACAGACACACAGACAATCAATCACCACACAGACAGACACAGCACACAGACACACAGACACACAGACAATCAATCACCACACAGACAGACACACAGACACAGCACACAGACACACAGACACACAGACAATCAATCACCACACAGACAGCACACAGACAGACAGCACACAGACAGCACACAGACAGACGGCACACAGACAGACAGCACAGACACACATACACACACACAGACAGACAGCACACAGACAGACAGCACACACACACAGACAGACAGCACAGACACACATACACACACAGACAGATAGCACACAGACAGACAGCACAGACACACATACACACAGACAGACAGCACACAGACAGACAGCACAGACACACATACACACAGACAGACAGCACACAGACACAAAGACAGACAGACAGAACACAGACACACACAGCACACAGACAGACACAGACACACAGACAGACAGACAGCACACAGACAGACAGCACACAGACAGACAGCACACAGACAGCACACAGACACACAGACAGCACACACACAGACAGCACACACACAGACAGACACAGACACACAGACAGACAGCACACTAACACAGACACACAGACAGCACACACACAGACAGCACACACACACACAGCACACAGACACACAGCACACAGACACACATACACACACACACACAGACACACACACACAGACACACACACACAGACAGACACACAGACAGACACACACACAGACACACACACAGCACACAGACACACACACACACAGAGACACACACAGACACACACACAGACACACACAGTCACACACACACACAGTCAAACACACACAGTCACACACACACAGTCACACACATACACAGAGACACACACAGACACACACAGACACACAGATAGACACACAGACACACACACACAGACAGCACACACACAGACAGCACACACACAGACAGCACACACACACACAGACACACAGACACACACACACACACAGACAGCACACACAGACACACACACACACAGACACACACACACACAGACACACACACACACACACAGACAACACACAGACAGACAGCACACACACACAGACAACACACAGACAACACACAGACACACAGACACACACAGACAGACAACACACAGACAGCTGTCCATGAGGATTTTTCGGCTGTCCGATGTGATTCGTGTTTCGTGCTGATAAAGGGGTGCGTGCCCCGAAACGTCGTCGCCTCCTCGATTTATTCATTGCGACAAATGTTGCCGTTAATTTTCTCTCGCGTAAATGTGTCAGTTGTGTCGTCAAAGGCCGCCACCACCCGAGTGAGTGGATGAGTGAGTTAGTGAGTGAGTGAGTAAGTTAGTGAGTGGATGGGTGAGTGGATGAGTTAGTGGATGGGTGAGTGAGTGAGTTAGTGAGTTAGTGAGTGAGTGGATGAGTGAGTGGATGAGTGAGTGAGTGGATGGGTGAGTGAGTGAGTGTGTGAGTGAGTGGATGGGTGAGTGGATGGGTGAGTGAGTGGATGAGTGAGTGAGTAAGTGAGTGGATGAGTGAGTGGATGAGTGAGTGGATGAGTGAGTGGGTGGGTGAGCGAGTGGATGAGTGAGTGAGTGGATGGATGAGTGAGTGGATGAGTGAGTGAGTTAGTGAGTGGATGAGTGAGTGAATGGGTGAGTGGATTGGTGAGTGAGTTAGTGAGTGAGTGAATGGGTGAGTGATTTAGTGAGTGAGTGGATGGGTGAGTGAGTGAGTGTGTGAGTGAGTGGATGGGTGAGTGAGTGGATGAATGAGTAAGTGGATTAGTGAGTGGATGGGTGAGTGAGTGGATGAGTTAGTGAGTTAGTGAGCGAGTTAGTGAGTGAGTGGATGAGTGAGTTAGTGAGTGAGTTAGTGAGTGTGTGAGTGGATGAGTGGATGGGTGAGTGGATGAGTGAGTGAGTTAGTGAGTGGATGAGTGGATGGGTGAGTGGATGAGTGAGTGGGTGAGTGAGTGAGTTAGTGAGTGGATGGGTGAGTGAGTGGATGAGTGAGTTAGTGAGTGAGTGAGTGGATGAGTGAGTGGATGAGTGAGTGAGTGAATGAGTTAGTGAGTTAGTGAGTGAGTGTGTGAGTTAGTGAGTGAGTGAGTGGATGGGTGAGTGAGTGAGTGGATGGGTGAGTGAATGAGTTAGTGAGTGCGTGAGTGAGTTAGTGAGTGAGTGGATGGGTGAGTGTGTGAGTGAGTGAGTGGATGAGTGAGTGGATGGGTGGGTGAGTGAGTGGATGGGTGAGTGAGTGGATGAGTGAGTGAGTTAGTAAGTGGATGAGTGAGTGGATGAGTGACTGAGTGGATGAGTGAGTAAGTGGATGAGTGAGTGGATGAGTGAGGGGATGAGTGAGTGGATGGGTGAGTGAGTGGATGAGTGAGTGGATGAGTGAGTTAGTGAGTGGATGGGTGAGTGAGTAATTGAGTGAGTGGATGAGTGAGTGAGTTAGTGAGTGAGTTAGTGAGTGTGTGAGTGAGTGGATGGGTGAGTGAGTTAGTGAGTGAGTGTGTGGGTGAGTGGATGAGTGAGTGAGTTAGTGAGTGTGTGTGTGAGTGAGTGAGTGTGTGAGTTAGTGGATGAGTGAGTGTGTGTGAGTGGATGAGTGAGTGGATGGGTGGGTGAGTGAGTGGATGAGTGAGTGAGTGTGTGTGAGTGAGTGGATGGGTGACTGAGTGAGTGGATGAGTGAGTGTGTCAGTGAGTGAGTGTGTGTGTGAGTGAGTGGATGGGTGAGTGAGTTAGTGGGTGAGTGAGTGAGTGTGAGTGAGTGGATGGGTGAGTGAGTGGATGAGTGAGTAAATGAGTGTGTTAGTGAGTGGGTAAGTGTGTGTGAGTGAGTGGATGGGTGAGTGAGTGTGTGAGTGGATGGGTGAGTGAGTGGATGAGTGGGTGAGTGAGTGTGTGTGAGTGAGTGGATGGGTGGATGGGTGAGCGAGTGAATGAGTGAGTGGATGGGTGAGTGAGTGGATGAGCGAGTGGATGAGTGAGTGGATGGGTGAGTGAATGAGTGTGAGTGAGTGGATGGGTGAGTGAGTGGATGAGTGAGGGGTGAGTGAGTGGATGAGTGGGCGAGTGAGTAGATGAGTGAGTGGATGAGCGAATGTGTGAGCGAGTGAGTGGATGAGTGAGTGGGTGAGTGAGTGAGTGGATGAATGGGCGAGTGAGTGGATGAGTGAGTGGATGAGTGAGTGGATGAGTGAGTGGATGAGTGAGTGGATGAGTGAGTGAGTGAGTTGGTGAATGTCACGTGAGACGAGCCCGAAGTGGCATCATCATCAGCAGCAGCTCTAGAAGTGTCGAAGGTAAGCCACTGACTCACCACTCAGACGCAATGCAAGCTGGACACATCTCGATTTTGATTTTATTTCAAAATGTTTTTGTTTTCTCGTTTGATTCCCACACAGAAATCACAACCAGCATCATCAGCATCATCAGCATCATCATCAGCATCATGCTCATCATCAACAATGGTAGAGTAATTTTCGGGAAAGATCACTTAAATGTATAACTGCTGTATCGTCAAAACCCGCCACCACCCGAGTGAGTGAGTGGGTGGGTGAGTGAGTGCGTGAGTAGGTGGGTGAGTGAGTGAGTGGGTGAGTGGGTGTGTGAGTGAGTGAGTGTGAGTGGGTGGATGAGTGGGTGAGTGAGTGGGTGAGTGAGTAGGTGAGTGGGTGGGTGAGTGGGTGGGTGAGTGAGTGAGTGGGTGAGTTGGTGAGTGGGTGGGTGAGTGGGTGAGTGAGTGGGTGAGTGAGTGAGTGGGTGAGTGGGTGGGTGAGTGGGTGGGTGGGTGAGTGGGTGGGTGGGTGGGTTGGTGAGTGAGTGGGTGAGTGGGTGGGTGAGTGGGTGGGTGAGTGAGTGAGTGGGTGGGTGAGTGGGTGGGTGGGTGGGTGAGTGGGTGAGTGAGTGGGTGAGTGGGTGGGTGAGTGGATGAGTGAGTGGATGAGTGAGTGGGTGAGTGCGTGGGTGAGTGAGTGGGTGGGTGGGTGGGTGAGTGGGTGAGTGGGTGGGTGAGTGAGTGAGTGGGTGAGTGAGTGGGTGAGTGGGTGGGTGAGTGGGTGGGTGAGTGAGTGGGTGGGTGAGTGAGTGAGTGCGTGGGTGAGTGGGTTGGTGAGTGGGTGAGTGAGTGGGTGAGTGGGTGAGTGGGTGAGTGAGTGGGTGAGTGGGTGGGTGGGTGGGTGAGTGAGTGGGTGGGTTGGTGAGTGAGTGGGTGAGTGGGTGGGTGAGTGGGTGGGTGAGTGAGTGGGTGAGTGGGTGGGTGGGTGGGTGAGTGAGTGGGTGGGTGAGTGGGTGGGTGGGTGAGTGGGTGAGTGGGTGGGTGAGTGGGTGGGTGGGTGGGTGAGTGGGTGAGTGGGTGAGTGAGTGGGTGAGTGGGTGGGTGGGTGGGTGAGTGAGTGGGTGGGTTGGTGAGTGAGTGGGTGAGTGGGTGGGTGAGTGGGTGGGTGAGTGAGTGGGTGAGTGGGTGGGTGAGTGGGTGAGTGGGTGGGTGGGTGAGTGGGTGGGTGGGTGAGTGGGTGAGTGGGTGGGTGAGTGGGTGGGTGGGTGAGTGGGTGAGTGAGTGAGTGAGTGGGTGAGTGGGTGGGTGAGTGAGTGGGTGGGTGAGTGGGTGGGTGAGTGAGTGGGTGGGTGAGTGGGTAGGTGAGTGGATGAGTGAGTGGATGAGTGAGTGGATGAGTGAGTGGGTGAGTGGGTGGGTGAGTGGGTGAGTGGGTGGGTGGGTGAGTGGGTGAGTGAGTGGGTGGGTGGGTGAGTGGGTGGGTGAGTGGGTGGGTGGGTGAGTGGGTGAGTGAGTGGGTGGGTGGGTGAGTGGGTGAGTGAGTGTGTGAGTGAGTGAGTGGGTGGGTGAATGGATGAGTGAGTGGGTGAGTGAGTTGGTGAGTGAGTGGGTGGGTGAGTGGGTGAGTGGGTGGGTGAGTGGGTGAGTTGGTGAGTGGGTGAGTGGTTAGGCGACTTGATCTGTTGGTCTTATCACCACATCTCCCACCTGCGGACACACACAGAGACACACACAGAGACAAAGCTCCCCCAGGTAGCCTCTAGCAGGGCTGTAGGGGCAAGTGCTGTTAGTAGCGAGTAGCACCACCTATGATATACACAAAGACAAAGCTCCCCCAGGTAGCCTCTAGCAGGGCTGTAGGGGCAAGTGCTGCTAGTAGCGAGTAGCAGCAGCAGCGTCTATGAAGGCTACCGGCACTGTGGCTACACACAGAGGGGGTGGCCACCAGCACCACCACTCCCGGCCGTCTTTGTTTCTCCCGCAGGGAGGACGTTAGCCGCACTACAACACCAGGCAGCCCGTTTCAGGCCGAATCCACCACCAAAGATGATAAAAAAATTAGCTTTTATCTCAAAATAAAAAAACCTCGTAGATAATGAGATAAAAAATAACTCTTAGATAATGAGATTAAAAAACCCCAATAACTAATGAGATAAAAAGAACATTCGCAGTTAATAAGATTTAAAAACCCCATAACTAATAATCTTTAAAAATAACTCTTAGATAATGAGATTTAAAATCTCAATAACTAATGAGATAAAAAATCACTCTTAGATAATGAGATAAAAACACTCGTAGCTAACAAGATAAAAAAATAACTCTTAGATAATGAGATTAAAACACCCCATAGATAATGAGATTAAAAATAACTCTTAGATAATGAGATTAAAAAACCTCATAGATAATCCGATAAAAATAACTCTTAGATAATGAGAATAATAAACCCAATAACTAATGAGATAAAAATAACTCTTAGATAATGAGATTAAAAAACCTCTTAGATAATGAGATAAAAATAACTCTTAGATAATGAGATTAAAAATAACTCTTAGATAATGAGATAAAAATAACTCTTAGATAATGAGATTAAAAATAACTCTTAGATAATGAGATTAAAAACCCCGTAGATAATGAGATAAATACACTCGTAGATAATGAGATTAAAAATAACTCTTAGATAATGAGATTAAAAACCCCATAGATAATGAGATAAAAACACTCGTAGATAATGAGATTAGTAAACCTCAGATAATGAGATAAAAAACACTCGCAGCTAATAAGATAAAAAAATAACTCTTAGCTATTGAGATTAAATAAACCCCGTAGATAATGAGATTAAAAATAACTCTTAGATAATGAGATAAAAAACACGCTCAGCTAATAAGATAAAAAAATAACTCTTAGATAATGAGATAAAAAAACCTCATAGATAATGAGATTAAAAAATAACTCTTAGATAATGAGATTAAAAAACACCCAATAACTAATAAGCTTGAAAAAACACTCGCAGCTAATAAAAAAAAATAACTCTTAGATAATGAGATTAAAAACCTCTTAGATAATGAGATAAAAAATAACTCTTAGATAATGAGATTTAAAAACCTCTTAGATAATAAGATAAAAAAACACTTTCAGCTAATAAGATAAAAAAATAACTCTTAGATAATGAGATTTAAAAAACCCCAATAACTAATAAGATAAAAAATAACTCTTAGATAATGAGATTTAAAAACCCCGTAGATAATAAGATAAAAAAAACACTCGCAGCTAATAAGATTAAAAAATAACTTAGATAATGAGATTAAAAATAACTCTTAGATAATGAGATTAAAAATAACTCTTAGATAATGAGATTAAAAATAACTCTTAGATAATGAGATTAAAAATAACTCTTAGATAATGAGATAAAAAACACGCTCAGCTAATAAGATAAAAAAATAACTCTTAGATAATGAGATTAAAAAACCTCATAGATAATGAGATAAAAATAACTCTTAGATAATGAGATTAAAAAACCCCATAGATAATGAGATTAAAAAACCTCATAGATAATAAGATAAAAAAATAACTCTTAGATAATGAGATTAAAAAACCTCTTAGATAATGAGATAAAAAACACTCGTTGCTAACAAGATAAAAAAATAACTCTTAGATAATGAGATTAAAAACCCCGTAGCTAATAAGATAAAAAACCCCGTAGATAATAAGATAAAAAAACCTCATAGATAATGAGATAAAAAAATAACTCTTAGATAATGAGATAAAAAAACCCCGTAGATAATGAGATAAAAATTACTCTTAGATAATGAGATTAAAAAAACACTCGTAGCTAATAAGATAAAAAAATAACTCTTAGATAATGAGATAAAAAAAACACTCGTAGCTAATAAGATAAAAAATAACTCTTAGATAATGAGATTAAAAAACCCCATAGATAATGAGATAAAAATAACTCTTAGATAATGAGATAAAAATAACTCTTAGATAATGAGATAAAAAACACTCGTAGCAAATAAGATAAAAAAAATAACTCTTAGATAATGAGATAAAAAACCTCATAGATAATGAGATTAAAAAATAACTCTTAGATAATGAGATTAAAAATAACTCTTAGATAATGAGATAAAAATAACTCTTAGATAATAAGATAAAAACCCGTAGATAATGAGATAAAAAACACTGTTAGATAATAAGAGATAAAAAATAACTCTTAGATAATGAGATTAAAAACCTCATAGATAATGAGATTAAAAAATAACTCTTAGATAATGAGATTAAAAATAACTCTTAGATAATGAGATTAAAATAACTCTTAGATAATGAGATTTAAAAACCTCGTAGATAATGAGATTAAAAATAACTCTTAGATAATGAGATTAAAAAACCTCATAGATAATGAGATTAAAAATAACTCTTAGATAATGAGATTAAAAACCTCGTAGATAATGAGATTAAAAATAACTCTTAGATAATGAGATTAAAAATAACTCTTAGATAATGAGATTAAAAACCTCGTAGATAATGAGATTAAAAATAACTCTTAGATAATGAGATAAAAAACCTCTTAGATAATGAGATTAAAAATAACTCTTAGATAATGAGATAAAAAACCTCTTAGATAATGAGATTAAAAATAACTCTTAGATAATGAGATAAAAAAACCTCTTAGATAATGAGATTAAAAATAACTCTTAGATAATGAGATAAAAAAAACCTCTTAGATAATGAGATTAAAAATAACTCTTAGATAATGAGATTAAAAATAACTCTTAGATAATGAGATAAAAAACACGCTCAGCTAATAAGATAAAAAATAACTCTTAGATAATGAGATTTAAAAACCTCATAGATAATGAGATTAAAAATAACTCTTAGATAATGAGATAAAAAACACGCTCAGCTAATAAGATAAAAAATAACTCTTAGATAATGAGATAAAAAACCTCATAGATAATGAGATAAAAAATAACTCTTAGATAATGAGATTTAAAAAACCCCAATAACCCCGTAGATAATGAGATAAAAATAACTTTTAGATAATGAGATAAAAAAATAACTCTGAGATAAAGAGATTTAAAAACCCCAATAACTAATAAGATAAAAAATTACTCTTAGATAATGAGATAAAAAACCTCTTAGATAATGAGATTAAAAATAACTCTTAGATAATGAGATAAAAAACCTCTTAGATAATGAGATTAAAAATAACTCTTAGATAATGAGATAAAAAAACCTCATAGATAATAAGATTAAAAAATAACTCTTAGATAATGAGATAAAAATAACTCTTAGATAATGAGATTAAAAATAAATCTTAGATAATGAGATTAAAAAAACCTCTTAGATAATGAGATTAAAAATAACTCTTAGATAATGAGATTAAAAATAACTCTTAGATAATGAGATAAAAAACACGCTCAGCTAATAAGATAAAAAATAACTCTTAGATAATGAGATTTAAAAACCTCATAGATAATGAGATTAAAAATAACTCTTAGATAATGAGATAAAAAAACACGCTCAGCTAATAAGATAAAAAATAACTCTTAGATAATGAGATTTAAAAACCTCATAGATAATGAGATTAAAAATAACTCTTAGATAATGAGATAAAAAACCTCATAGATAATGAGATTAAAAAATAACTCTTAGATAATGAGATTTAAAAAAACCCAATAACCCCGTAGATAATGAGATAAAAATAACTTTTAGATAATGAGATTAAAAAATAACTCTGAGATAAAGAGATTTAAAAACCCCAATAACTAATAAGATAAAAAATTACTCTTAGATAATGAGATTAAAAACCCCGTAGATAATGAGATAAAAACACTCGTAGCAAATAAGATAAAAAAGATAACTCTTAGATAATGAGATTAAAAACCCTAATAACTAATGAGATGAAAAATAACTCTTAGATAATGAGATTTAAAAACCCCGTAAATAATAAGATAAAAAAACACTCGCAGCTAATAAGATAAAAAAATAACTCTTAGATAATGAGATTAAAAACCTCTTAGATAATGAGATTAAAAAATAACTCTTAGATAATGAGATTAAAATAACTCTTAGATAATGAGATAAAAATAACTCTTAGATAATGAGATAAAAAACACTTTCAGCTAATAAGATAAAAAAAAATAACTCTTAGATAATGAGATTAAAAAATAACTCTGAGATAAAGAGATAAAAAATAACTCTTAGATAATGAGATTTTAAAACCCCGTAGAAAATGAGATCAAAAAATAACTCTTAGATAATGAGATTAAAAAATAACTCTGAGATAAAGAGATTTAAAAAACCCCAATAACTAATAAGTAAAAAAATAACTCTTAGATAATAAGATTAAAAAATAACTCTTAGATAATGAGATTAAAAACCTCTTATATAATGAGATTAAAAAATAACTCTTAGATAATGAGATTAAAAAACACAATAACTAATGAGATAACAAAAACACTCGTAGCTAATAAGATAAAAAATAACTCTTAGATAATTAGAAAAAAACCTCATAGATAATAAGATAAAAAATAACTCTTAGATAATGAGATAAAAAAACCTCATAGATAATAAGATAAAAAATAACTCTTAGATAATGAGATTAAAAATAACTCTTAGATAATGAGATTAAAAATAACTCTTAGATAATGAGATTAAAAATAACTCTTAGATAATGAGATTTAAAAACCTCGTAGATAATGAGATAAAAAATAACTCTTAGATAATGAGATAAAAAAACCTCATAGATAATGAGATTAAAAAATAACTCTTAAATAATGAGATTAAAAACCCGTAGATAATGAGATTAAAAATAACTCTTAGATAATGAGATTAAAAATAACTCTTAGATAATGAGATTAAAAATAACCCTTAGATAATGAGATTAAAAATAACTCTTAGATAATGAGATAAAAATAACTCTTAGATAATGAGATTAAAAAACCTCATAGCTAATAAGATTGAAAAATAACTCTTAGATAATGAGATGAAAAATAACTCTTAGATAATGAGATAAAAATAAATCTTAGATAATAGGATAAAAACCCGTAGATAATGAGATAAAAAACACTGTTAGATAATAAGAGATAAAAAATAACTCTTAGATAATGAGATTAAAAACCCCGTAGATAATGAGATTAAAAAGTAACTCTTAGATAATGAGATTAAAAAACCTCATAGATAATGAGATTAAAAACTTCATAGATAATGAGATTAAAAAACCTCGTAGATAATGAGATTAAAAATAACTCTTAGATAATGAGATTAAAAACCCCAATAACTAATGAGATTAAAAATAACTCTTAGATAATGAGATAAAAAACCTCATAGATAATGAGATTAAAAAATAACTCTTAGATAATGAGATTAACAATAACTCTTAGATAATGAGATTAAAAATAACTCTTAGATAATGAGATTAAAAATAACTCTTAGATAATGAGATTAAAAAACCTCATAGATAATGAGATTAAAAATAACTCTTAGATAATAAGATAAAAAATAACTCTTAGATAATGAGATTTAAAAACCCCAATAACTAATGAGATTAAAAACCTCTTAGATAATGAGATAAAAAAACCCTGTAGATAATGAGATAAAAAATAACTAAGATAATGAGATTTAAAAAACCCATAGATAATGAGATAAAAATAACTCTCAGCTAATAAGATAAAAAAATAACTCTTAGATAATGAGATTAAAAAATAACTCTTAGCTTGTAAGATTAAAAAAATTACTCTTAGATAATGAGATTAAAAAATAACTCTTAGATAATGAGATTAAAAACACTCGCAGCTAATGAGATAAAAAAACCTCATAGATAATGAGATAAAAAAATAACTCTTAGATAATGAGATTAAAAATAACTCTTAGATAATGAGATTAAAAAATAACTCTTAGATAATGAGATTTAAAAACCTCGTAGATAATGAGATTAAAAATAACTCTTAGATAATGAGATTAAAAAACCTCATAGATAATGAGATTAAAAATAACTCTTAGATAATAAGATAAAAAATAACTCTTAGATAATGAGATTTAAAAACCCCAATAACTAATGAGATTAAAAACCTCTTAGATAATGAGATAAAAAAAACCCTGTAGATAATGAGATAAAAAAATAACTAAGATAATGAGATTTAAAAAACCCATAGATAATGAGATAAAAATAACTCTCAGCTAATAAGATAAAAAAATAACTCTTAGATAATGAGATTAAAAAATAACTCTTAGATAAAGAGATTAAAAAACCCCATAGATAATGAGATAAAAAAATAACTCTTAGATAATAAGATTAAAAAATAACTCTTAGATAATGAGATTAAAAACCCCATAGATAATGAGATAAAAAAAACACTCGTAGCTAATAAGATTAAAAAATAACTCTTAGATAATGAGATTAAAAAATAACTCTTAGCTTGTAAGATAAAAAAAAATACTCTTAGATAATGAGATTAAAAAATAACTCTTAGATAATGAGATTAAAAACACTCGCAGCTAATGAGATAAAAAAACCTCATAGATAATGAGATAAAAAAAATAACTCTTAGATAATGAGATTAAAAATAACTCTTAGATAATGAGATTAAAAAATAACTCTTAGATAATGAGATTAAAAAACCTCATAGATAATGAGATTAAAAAATAACTTTTAGATAATGAGATTAAAAAATAACTCTTAGATAATGAGATTAAAAATAACTCTTAGATAATGAGATTAAAATAACTCTTAGATAATGAGATTAAAAAAATAACTCTTAGATAATGAGATTAAAAACACTCGCAGCTAATGAGATAAAAAACCTCATAGATAATGAGATTAAAAAATAACTCTTAGATAATGAGATTAAAAATAACTCTTAGATAATGAGATTAAAAAATAACTCTTAGATAATGAGATTTAAAAACTTCATAGATAATGAGATAAAAAATAACTCTTAGATAATGAGATTAAAAATAACTCTTAGATAATGAGATTAAAAATAACTCTTAGATAATGAGATTAAAATAACTCTTAGATAATGAGATTTAAAAACCTCGTAGATAATGAGATTAAAAATAACTCTTAGATAATGAGATTAAAAACCTCTTAGATAATGAGATTAAAAAATAACTCTTAGATAATGAGATTAAAAAACCTCTTAGATAATGAGATAAAAATAACTCTTAGATAATGAGATTAAAAAATAACTCTTAGATAATGAGATTAAAAACACTCGCAGCTAATGAGATAAAAAAACCTCATAGATAATGAGATAAAAAAATAACTCTTAGATAATGAGATTAAAAATAACTCTTAGATAATGAGATTAAAAAATAACTCTTAGATAATGAGATTAAAAAACCTCATAGATAATGAGATTAAAAAATAACTTTTAGATAATGAGATTAAAAAATAACTCTTAGATAATGAGATTAAAAATAACTCTTAGATAATGAGATTAAAATAACTCTTAGATAATGAGATTAAAAAAATAACTCTTAGATAATGAGATTACAAACACTCGCAGCTAATGAGATAAAAAACCTCATAGATAATGAGATTAAAAAATAACTCTTAGATAATGAGATTAAAAATAACTCTTAGATAATGAGATTAAAAAATAACTCTTAGATAATGAGATTTAAAAACTTCATAGATAATGAGATAAAAAATAACTCTTAGATAATGAGATTAAAAATAACTCTTAGATAATGAGATTAAAAATAACTCTTAGATAATGAGATTAAAATAACTCTTAGATAATGAGATTTAAAAACCTCGTAGATAATGAGATTAAAAATAACTCTTAGATAATGAGATTAAAAACCTCTTAGATAATGAGATTAAAAAATAACTCTTAGATAATGAGATTAAAAAACCTCTTAGATAATGAGATAAAAATAACTCTTAGATAATGAGATTAAAAAATAACTCTTAGATAATGAGATTAAAAACACTCTCAGCTAATAAGATAAAAAAAATTAACTCTTAGAGAATGAGATTAAAAAACCTCATAGATAATGAGATTAAAAAAATAACTCTTAGATAATGAGATTAAAAACCCCGTAGATAATAAGATAAAATAACTCTTAGCTAATAAGATGAAACATTTTTTTATAATGAGATTAATTAAACATAGCTCATAAGAAAAACCCTACAGCTAATAAGATGTATCTCTCTCTCAAAACCCTACAACTAATAAGATGTATCTCTCTCAAAACCCTACAACTAATAAGATGTATCTCTCTCAAAACCCTACAGCTAATAGGACTTATCTCTCTCAAAACCCTACAGCTAATAAGATTGATCACTCTGAAAACCCTACAGCTAATAGGATTTATCTCTCTCAAAACCCTACAGCTAATAAGATCGATCTCTCTCTGAAAACCCTACAGCTAATAAGATTGATCACTCTCAAAACCCTACAACTAATAAGATTTATCTCTCTCAAAACCCTATAGCTAATAAGATTGAGCTCTCTCTCTCAAAACCCTACAGGTAATAAGATGTATATCTCTCTCAAAACCCTACAACTAATAAGATTGATCTCTCTCAAAACCCTACAGCTAATAGGACTTATCTCTCTCAAAACCCTACAGCTAATAATATTTATCTCTCTCAAAACCCTACAGCTAATAAGATGTATCTCTCTCTCAAAAACCCTACAGCTAATAAGATGTATCTCTCTCAAAACCCTACAACTAATAAGATTTATCTCTCTCAAAACCCTACAGCTAATAAGATGTATCTCTCTCTAAAAACCCTACAACTAATAAGATTTATCTCTCTCAAAACCCTACAACTAATAAGATTTATCTCTCTCAAAACCCTACAACTAATAAGATGTATCTCTCTCAAAACCCTACAGCTAATATGACTTATCTCTCTCAAAACCCTACAACTAATAAGATTGATCACTCTCAAAACCCTACAACTAATAAGATTGATCACCGTCAAAACCCTACAGCTAATAGGACTTATCTCTCTCAAAACCCTACATCTAATACGATGTATCTCTCTCTCAAAACCCTACAAGTAATAAGATTGATCACTCTCAAAACCCTACAGCTAATAGGATTTATCTCTCTCAAAACCCTACAGCTAACAAGATTGATCTCTCTCTCTCAAAACCCCTACAGCTAATAGGATTTCTCTCTCATAACCTTACAACTAATAAGATTGATCTATCCCAAAACCCTACAACTAATAAGATTGATCACTCTCAAAACCCTACAGCTAATAGGATTTATCCCTCTCAAAACCCTACAGCTAAAAAGATTCATCTCTCTCTCAAAACCCTACAGCTGATAAGATTTATCTCTCTCAAAACCCTACAACTAATACGATGTATCTCTCTCAAAACCCTACAAGTAATAAGATTGATCACTCTCAAAACCCTACAGCTAATAGGATTTATCTCTCTCAAAACCCTACAGCTAACAAGATTGATCTCTCTCAAAACCCTACAGCTAATAGGATTTCTCTCTCATAACCTTACAACTAATATGATTTATCGCTCTCTCTCAAAACCCCTAAAACTAATAGGATTTCTCTCTCATAACCCTACATTCTAATAAGATTTATCTCTCTCTCAAAACCCCTACAGCGAATAGGATTTATCTCTCTCAATACCCTACAGCTAATAAGATTTATCTATCTCTCAAATCCCCTACAGTTAATAGGATTGACTGAGCGAGTGAGTGAGTGACTGAGTGAGTGACTGAGTGACTGAGTGAGTGACTGAGTGACTGAGTGACTGAGTGAGTGACTGAGTGACTGACTGAGTGATTGACTGAGTGACTGAGTGACTGACTGAGTGACTGACTGACTGAGTGACTTACTGAGTGACTGACTGAGTGACTGAGTGACTGAGTGAGTCACTGAGTGAGTGACTGAGTGACTGAGTGAGTGACTGAGTGACTGAGTGAGTGACTGATTGAGTGACTGACTGACTGAGTGACTGAGTGACTGAGTGAGTGACTGAGTGACTGAGTGAGTGACTGATTGAGTGACTGACTGACTGAGTGACTGAGTGAGTGAGTGACTGACTGACTGACTGAGTGACTGACTGAGTGACTGACTGACTGACTGAGTGACTGACTGAGTGACTTAGTGAGTGAGTGACTGAGTGACTGAGTGACTGAATGAGTGACTGACTGAGTGAGTGAGTGACTGACTGACTGATTGACTGAGTGACTGACTGACTGAGTGAGTCACTGAGTGACTGAGTGACTGACTGAGTGACTGAGTGAGTCACTGACTGAGTGACTGAGTGACTGACTGAGTGACTGAGTGACTGACTGAGTGACTGAGTGAGTGACTGAGTGACTGAGTGACTGAGTGAGTCACTGACTGAGTGACTGACTGACTGACTGAGTGACTGACTGAGTGAGTGACTGAGTGACTGAGTGAGTGACTGAGTGACTGACTGAGTGACTGAGTGACTGAGTGAGTCACTGACTGAGTGACTGAGTGAGTGAGTGACTGACTGAGTGACTGAGTGAGTGACTGAGTGACTGACTGAGTGACTGAGTGACTGACTGAGTGACTGAGTGACTGACTGAGTGAGTGACTGAGTGAATGACTGAGTGACTGACTGAGTGACTGACTGACTTAGTGACTGACTGAGTGACTGAGTGAGTGACTGACTGAGTGACTGAGTGACTGACTGAGTGAGTGAGTGAATGACTGAGTGACTGACTGAGTGACTGACTGACTGAGTGACTGACTGAGTGACTGACTGAGTGGCTGAGTGACTGAGTGAGTGACTGACTGAGTGACTGAGTGACTGACTGAGTGACTGAGTGAATGACTGAGTGACTGACTGAGTGACTGACTGACTGAGTGACTGACTGAGTGACTGAGTGACTGACTGAGTGACTGACTGAGTGACTGAGTGACTGAGTGAGTGACTGAGTCACTGACTGACTGAGTGACTGAGTGACTGACTGAGTGACTGACTGACTGAGTGACTGACTGAGTGACTGAGTGACTGACTGACTGAGTGACTGACTGAGTGACTGAGTGACTGACTGAGTGACTGACTGAGTGAGTCACTGACTGAGTGACTGACTGAGTGAGTGACTGACTGAGTGACTGAGTGACTGAGTGACTGACTGAGTGACTGAGTGACTGAGTGACTGACTGAGTGAGTGAGTGACTGAGTGACTGACTGAGTGACTGAGTGAATGACTGAGTGACTGACTGAGTGACTGACTGACTGAGTGACTGACTGAGTGACTGAGTGACTGAGTGAGTGACTGACTGAGTGACTGAGTGACTGACTGAGTGACTGAGTGACTGACTGAGTGAGTCACTGACTGACTGACTGAGTGAGTCACTGAGTGACTGACTGAGTGACTGAGTGACTGAGTGACTGACTGAGTGACTGACTGAGTGACTGACTGACTGACTGAGTGACTGACTGAGTGACTGAGTGACTGACTGAGTGACTGAGTGACTGAGTGACTGACTGAGTGACTGAGTGACTGACTGAGTGACTGACTGAGTGACTGACTGACTGACTGAGTGACTGAGTGACTGACTGAGTGACTGAGTGACTGACTGAGTGACTGACTGAGTGACTTACTGAGTGACTGACTGAGTGACTGAGTGACTGACTGAGTGACTGACTGAGTGACTGAGTGACTGACTGAGTGACTGAGTGACTGACTGAGTGACTGAGTGAATGACTGAGTGACTGACTGAGTGACTGAGTGACTGAGTGACTGACTGAGTGACTGAGTGACTGACTGACTGAGTGACTGAGTGACTGACTGAGTGAGTCACTGACTGACTGACTGAGTGAGTCACTGAGTGACTGACTGAGTGACTGACTGAGTGACTGAGTGACTGACTGAGTGACTGACTGAGTGACTGACTGAGTGACTGACTGACTGAGTGACTGACTGAGTGACTGAGTGACTGACTGAGTGACTGACTGAGTGACTGACTGAGTGACTGACTGACTGACTGACTGAGTGACTGACTGAGTGACTGAGTGACTGACTGAGTGACTGAGTGACTGAGTGACTGAGTGACTGACTGAGTGACTGAGTGAGTGACTGACTGAGTGACTGAGTGACTGACTGACTGACTGAGTGACTGAGTGACTGACTGAGTGACTGAGTGACTGACTGACTGACTGAGTGACTGACTGACTGACTGACTGAGTGACTGACTGAGTGACTGAGTGGCTGACTGAGTGACTTACTGAGTGACTGACTGAGTGACTGAGTGACTGACTGAGTGACTGAGTGACTGACTGAGTGACTGACTGAGTGACTGAGTGACTGACTGAGTGACTGACTGAGTGACTGAGTGACTGACTGACTGACTGAGTGACTGACTGAGTGACTGAGTGACTGACTGAGTGACTTACTGAGTGACTGACTGAGTGACTGAGTGACTGACTGAGTGACTGAGTGACTGACTGAGTGACTGACTGAGTGACTGAGTGACTGACTGAGTGACTGACTGAGTGACTGAGTGACTGAGTGACTGAGTGACTGAGTGACTGACTGAGTGACTGAGTGACTGACTGAGTGACTGACTGAGTGACTGAGTGACTGACTGACTTAGTGACTGACTGAGTGACTGAGTGAGTGACTGACTGAGTGACTGACTGAGTGAGTGACTGAGTGAATGACTGAGTGACTGACTGAGTGACTGACTGACTGAGTGACTGACTGAGTGACTGACTGAGTGGCTGAGTGACTGAGTGAGTGACTGACTGAGTGACTGAGTGACTGACTGAGTGAGTGACTGAGTGAATGACTGAGTGACTGACTGAGTGACTGACTGACTGAGTGACTGACTGAGTGACTGAGTGACTGACTGAGTGACTGACTGAGTGACTGAGTGACTGAGTGAGTGACTGAGTCACTGACTGACTGAGTGACTGAGTGACTGACTGAGTGACTGACTGAGTGACTGACTGAGTGACTGAGTGACTGACTGACTGAGTGACTGACTGAGTGACTGAGTGACTGACTGAGTGACTGACTGAGTGAGTCACTGACTGAGTGACTGACTGAGTGAGTGACTGACTGAGTGACTGAGTGACTGAGTGACTGACTGAGTGAGTGACTGAGTGAGTGAGTGACTGAGTGACTGACTGAGTGACTGAGTGAATGACTGAGTGACTGACTGAGTGACTGACTGACTGAGTGACTGACTGAGTGACTGAGTGACTGAGTGAGTGACTGACTGAGTGACTGAGTGACTGACTGAGTGACTGAGTGACTGACTGAGTGAGTCACTGACTGACTGACTGAGTGAGTCACTGAGTGACTGACTGAGTGACTGAGTGACTGAGTGACTGACTGAGTGACTGACTGACTGACTGAGTGACTGACTGAGTGACTGAGTGACTGACTGAGTGACTGAGTGACTGAGTGACTGACTGAGTGACTGAGTGACTGACTGAGTGACTGACTGAGTGACTGACTGACTGACTGAGTGACTGAGTGACTGACTGAGTGACTGAGTGACTGACTGACTGACTGAGTGACTGACTGACTGACTGAGTGACTGACTGAGTGACTGAGTGACTGACTGAGTGACTTACTGAGTGACTGACTGAGTGACTGAGTGACTGACTGAGTGACTGACTGAGTGACTGAGTGACTGACTGAGTGACTGAGTGACTGACTGAGTGACTGAGTGACTGACTGAGTGACTGAGTGACTGAGTGACTGACTGACTGAGTGACTGAGTGACTGACTGAGTGAGTCACTGACTGACTGACTGAGTGAGTCACTGAGTGACTGAGTGACTGAGTGAGTGACTGAGTGAGTGACTGAGTGAGTGACTGAGTGACTGACTGAGTGACTGAGTGACTGAGTGACTGAGTGACTGACTGAGTGACTGACTGACTGACTGAGTGACTGACTGAGTGACTGAGTGACTGACTGAGTGACTGAGTGACTGACTGAGTGACTGAGTGACTGACTGAGTGACTGAGTGACTGACTGAGTGACTGACTGAGTGACTGAGTGACTGACTGACTGACTGAGTGACTGAGTGACTGACTGAGTGACTGAGTGACTGACTGACTGAGTGACTGACTGACTGACTGACTGACTGAGTGACTGACTGAGTGACTGAGTGGCTGACTGAGTGACTGACTGAGTGACTGACTGAGTGACTGAGTGACTGACTGAGTGACTGACTGAGTGACTGAGTGACTGACTGAGTGACTGACTGAGTGACTGAGTGACTGACTGAGTGACTGACTGAGTGACTGACTGAGTGACTGAGTGACTGACTGAGTGACTTACTGAGTGACTGACTGAGTGACTGAGTGACTGACTGAGTGACTGAGTGACTGACTGAGTGACTGACTGAGTGACTGAGTGACTGACTGACTGAGTGACTGAGTGACTGACTGAGTGACTGACTGAGTGACTGAGTGACTGACTGACTGACTGAGTGACTGACTGAGTGACTGAGTGACTGACTGAGTGACTGAGTGACTGACTGAGTGACTGACTGAGTGACTTACTGAGTGACTGACTGAGTGACTGACTGAGTGACTGACTGAGTGACTGACTGAGTGACTGAGTGACTGACTGAGTGACTGACTGAGTGACTGAGTGACTGACTGACTGACTGAGTGACTGACTGACTGACTGAGTGACTGACTGACTGACTGAGTGACTGACTGAGTGACTGAGTGACTGACTGAGTGACTTACTGAGTGACTGACTGAGTGACTGAGTGACTGACTGAGTGACTGAGTGACTGAGTGACTGACTGAGTGACTGAGTGACTGACTGACTGACTGAGTGACTGAGTGACTGACTGACTGACTGAGTGACTGACTGACTGAGTGACTGACTGACTGAGTGTCTGACTGAGTGACTGAGTGACTGACTGAGTGACTTACTGAGTGACTGACTGAGTGACTGAGTGACTGACTGAGTGACTGACTGAGTGAGTGACTGACTGAGTGACTGACTGAGTGGCTGAGTGGCTGAGTCACCTGAACGTGTGGAGGAGCACTAAGTACGTACAGGACTGCAGCGGCAATGTCCTGAGGCTGAAGGCACTACAGTGGACAAACAAAATCATCATCAGCAGCATCATCAGCATCGTCAATAGCATCATGGGCATCATCAGCATCATCATCATCATCAGCAGCAGCATCATCATCAGCATCATCGGCATCGTCAATAGCATCATCAGCATCATCAGCATCATCATCATCAGCAACATCATCAGCATCTTCATCATCATCAGCAACAACAGCAATATCATCATCAGCATCATCATCATCAGCAGCAGCAACAGCAACATCATCATCAGTAGCATCATCAGCATCATCATCATCATCAGCATCATCAGCATCGTCAATAGCATCAGCATCATCAGCATCATCATCATCATCAATAGCATCAGCATCATCAGCATCATCAGCATCATCAGCATCATCATCATCAGTAGCATCAGCATCATTAGGAGGATCAGCATCATCATCATCAGCAACAACAGCAACATCATCATCAGTAGCATCATCATCATCATCAGCAGCAGCAACAACAGCAACATCATCATCATCAGTAGCATCATCATCATCAGCATCATCAGCAACAACAGCAACATCATCATCAGTAGCATCAGCATCATCATCAGCATCATCAGCAACAATAGCAACATCACTATCATCAGTAGCATCATCATCATCAGCAGCATCAGCAACAACAGAAACATCATCATCATCAGTAGCATCATCATCATCAGCAGCGTCAGCAACAACAGCAACATCATCATCAGCATCATCAGCAGCATCAGCAACAACAGCAACATCATCATCAGTAGCATCATCATCATCAGCAGCATCAAGCAGCAACATCATCATCAGTAGCATCATCATCATCAGCATCATCAGTAGCATCATCATCATCATGATATTGATATTGTAGTGGGTAATAATTGACTTATAACTTTTGATTTAAAGCTTTCGTGACTGCAGGGATTCATAATCTTGGTTCTTTGGGTAAAGTCACCACCACGTAGAAGGGAAACAATAAAATAATAAAAATATAAAACAATAAAATTATTATTCTTGGTTCTTTGGGTAAAGTCACCACCACGTAGAAGGGAAACAATAAAATAATAAAAATATAAAACAATAAAATTATTGTAAAACAATAAAATTATTATTCTTGGTTCTTTGGGTAAAGTCACCACCACGTAGAAGGGAAACAATAAAATAATAAAAATATAAAACAATAAAATTATTATTCTTGGTTCTTTGGGTAAAGTCACCACCACGTAGAAGGGAAACAATAAAATAATAAAAATATAAAACAATAAAATTATTATTCTTGGTTCTTTGGGTAAAGTCACCACGTAGAAGGGAAACAATAAAATAATAAAAATATAAAACATTAAAATTATTATTCTTGGTTCTTTTGGTAAAGTCACCACCACGTAGAAGGGAAACAATAAAATAATAAAAATATAAAACAATAAAATTATTGTAAAACAATAAAATTATTTTTCTTGGTTCTTTCGGTAAAGTCACCACGTGGAAGGGAAACAATAAAATAATAAAAATATAAAACAATAAAATTATTATTCTTGGTTCTTGGTGATAATGGTGGTGATGGTGGTGATGGTGGTGATAGTGGTGATGGTGATGATGGTGGTGGTGATGGTGGTGGTGGTGATGATGGTGGTGATGGTAATGGTGGTGAAGGTGATGATGGTGGTGATGGTGGTGATGGTGGTGGTGGTGATGATGATGGTGGTGGTGATGGTGGTGGTGATAGTGGTGGTGGTGATGATGGTGATGGTGGTGATGGTGGTGGTGATGATGATGGTGTTGGTGATGGTGGTGGTGATGGTGGTGGTGATGGTAGTGGTGGTGGTCACGATGGTGATGGTGGTGATGGTGGTGTTGGTGGTAGTGGTGATGGTGGTAGTGGTGGTGGTCATGATGGTGATGGTGGTGATGGTGGTGATGGTGGTGGTGATAGTGATGGTGGTAATGATGGTGGTGGTGATGGTAGTGGTGATGGTGGTGATGGTGGTGATGGTGGTGATGATGATGGTGGTGATGATGGTGGTGATGATGGTGGTGATGGTGATGATGGTGACAGTGATGGTGGTGATGGTGGTGGTGGTTATGGTGGTGGTTATGGTGATGGTGATGA
Organism: Petromyzon marinus; assembly: GCF_048934315.1. NCBI lineage: Eukaryota > Metazoa > Chordata > Hyperoartia > Petromyzontiformes > Petromyzontidae > Petromyzon > Petromyzon marinus. Next base: position 37,960 of record NW_027423442.1, read on the forward strand.
TGATGGTGGTGATGGTGGTGGTGATGGTGGTGATGGTGTTGGTGGTGATGATGATGGTGATGACGATGATAGTGGTGGTGATGATGGTGGTGATGATGATGGTGATGATGATGATGATGGTGGTGATGATGGTGGTGGTGATGGTGATGATGGTGGTGATGGTGGTGATGGTGGTGATGATGGTGGTGGTGGTGATGATGGTGGTGGTGGTAGTGATGGTAGTGATGGTGGTGATGGTGGTTATGGTGATGATGGTGTTGGTGGTGATGATGATGGTGATGATGATGATAGTGGTGGTGATGATGGTGGTGATGATGATGGTGATGATGATGATGGTGGTGATGATGGTGGTGGTGATGGTGATGATGTTGGTGATGGTGGTGATGATGGTGGTGGTGGTGATGATGGTGGTGGTGGTAGTGATGGTAGTGATGGTGGTGATGGTGGTTATGGTGATGATGGTGATGATGGTGGTGATGGTGGTGATGATGATGATGATAGTGGTGATGATGGTGGTGATGATGATGGTGATGATGGTGGTCGTGGTGATGATGATGGTGGTGATGGTGGTGGTGGTAGTGATGGTGGTTATGGTGGTGGTTATGGTGATGGTGATGATGGTGGTGGTGATGATGATGGTGATGGTGGTGATGGTGGTGGTAGTGATGGTGGTTATGGTGGTGGTTATGGTGATGGTGATGATGATGATGGTGGTGATGGTGGTGATGGTGGTGATGGTGGTGATGGTGGTGATGGTGTTGGTGGTGATGATGGTGGTGATGATGATGGTGGTGATGATGATGATGGTGATGATGATGATAGTGGTGGTGATGATGGTGATGGTAGTGGTGATGATGGTGATGATGATGATGATGCACAGGATATATAAATATAAATGTTAACACCTCACCTTAATGTTGCTGTACAAGGAGGCAGCCACTTGGGGCTGACTGCGATGCATCCGGTAAGCAAACTCCGTCTCGACCAGTCCCGGAGAGATACTCTGAGATTACACACACACATACAGTCACACAGTCACACACAGTCACACACACACAGACACACAGTAAGCAAACTCCGTCTCGACCAGTCCCGGAGAGATACTCTGAGATTACACACACACACACACATAAATACAGTCACACACACAGTCACACAGTCACACACACTCACACAGTCACACACAGTCACACAGTCACACACACAGTAAGCAAACTCCGTCTCGACCAGTCCCGGAGAGATACTCTGAGATTACAGTCACACAGTCACACATACAGTCACACACACACAGTCACACAGTCACACACAGTCACACACACACAGTCACACACACAGACACACAGTAAGCAAACTCCGTCTCGACCAGTCCCGGAGAGATACTCTGAGATTACAGTCACACAGTCACACATACAGTCACACACACACAGTCACACAGTCACACACAGTCACACAGTCACACACAGTCACACACACTCACAGTCACACACACTCACACAATCACACAGTCACACACACAGTCACACACAGTAAGCAAACTCCGTCTCGACCAGTCCCGGAGAGATACTCTGAGATTACAGTCACACAGTCACACACAGTCACACAGTCACACACAGTCACACAGTCACACACAGTCACACACACAGACACACGGTAAGCAAACTCCGTCTCGACCAGTCCCGGAGAGATACTCTGAGATTACAGTCACACAGTCACACACAGTCACACAGTCACACACAGTCACACACATACACAGTCACACACAGTCACACACACAGACACACAGTAAGCAAACTCCGTCTCGACCAGTCCCGGAGAGATACTCTGAGATTACAGTCACACAGTCACAGACACAGTCACACAGTCACACACACTCACACAATCACACAGTCACACACACACAGTCACACACAGTCACACAGTCACACAGTCACACACACAGTCAAACAGTCACACACAGTCACACACACAGACACACAGTAAGCAAACTCCGTCTCGACCAGTCCCGGAGAGATACTCTGAGATTACAGTCACACACAGTCACACAGTCACACACACAGTCACACAGTCACACACAGTCACACACACAGACACACAGTAAGCAAACTCCGTCTCGACCAGTCCCGGAGAGATACTCTGAGATTACAGTCACACAGTCACACATACAGTCACACACACACAGTCACACACAGTCACACAGTCACACACAGTCACACAGTCACACAGTCACACACAGTCACACACAGTCACACACACAGACACAGTCACACACACAGTCACACACACAGTCACACACACAGTCACACACAGTCACACACATACACAGTCACACACAGTCACACACACAGTCACACAGTAAGCAAACTCCGTCTCGACCAGTCCCGGAGAGATACTCTGAGATTACAGTCACACAGTCACACATACAGTCACACACACAGTCACACACACTCACACAGTCACACACAGTCACACACAGTCACACACATACACAGTCACACACAGTCACACACACACACAGTCACACAGTCACAGACACAGTCACACAGTCACACACACACACACAGTCACACAGTCACACACACTCACACAGTCACACAGTCACACACAGTCACACACACAGACACACAGTAAGCAAACTCCGTCTCGACCAGTCCCGGAGAGATACTCTGAGATTACACACACACACAGTCACACACACACACAGTCACACACAGTCACACACACAGTCACACAGTCACACACAGTCACACAGTCACACACATACACAGTCACACACAGTCACACACACAGACACACAGTAAGCAAACTCCGTCTCGACCAGTCCCGGAGAGATACTCTGAGATTACACACACACAGTCACACATACAGTCACACACACACAGTCACACAGTCACACACAGTCACACACAGTCACACACACAGACACACAGTAAGCAAACTCCGTCTCGACCAGTCCCGGAGAGATACTCTGAGATTACAGTCACACAGTCACACATACAGTCACACACACAGTCACACAGTCACACACAGTCAAACACACAGTCACACAGTCACACACACACAGTCACACACAGTCACACACACAGTCACACACAGTCACACAGTCACACACACACAGTCACACACACACAGTCACACAGTCACACAGTCACACACACAGTCACACGCATAGTCACACACACACACAGTCACACAGTCACACACACAGTCACACAGTCACACACACAGTCACACACAGTCACACAGTCACACACACAGTCACACACAGTCACACACACAGTCACACACAGTCACACAGTCACACACACAGTCACACACAGTCACACACACAGTCACACAGTCACACACACAGTCACACAGTCACACACACAGTCACACAGTCACACACACACACAGTCACACACACAGTCACACACATAGTCACACAGTCACACACACAGTCACACAGTCACACACACAGTCACACAGTCACACACACAGTCACACAGTCACACACACAGTCACACAGTCACACAGTCACACACACAGTCACACATACACACACAGTCACACAGTCACATAAATACAGTCACACAGTCACACAGTCACACAGTCACACAGTCACATTCACATACATACAGTCATACAGTCACACACAGTCACACACAGTCACACACACAGACACACAGTAAGCAAACTCCGTCTCGACCAGTCCCGGAGAGATACTCTGAGATTACAGTCACACACAGTCACACACAGTCACACACACACAGTCACACACAGTCACACAGTCACACACAGTCACACAGTCACACACAGTCACACACAGTCACACACACAGACACAGTCACACACACAGTCACACACACAGTCACACACACAGTCACACACACAGTCACACACAGTCACACACATACACAGTCACACACAGTCACACACACAGTCACACAGTAAGCAAACTCCGTCTCGACCAGTCCCGGAGAGATACTCTGAGATTACAGTCACACAGTCACACATACAGTCACACACACAGTCACACACACTCACACAGTCACACAGTCACACACAGTCACACACAGTCACACACATACACAGTCACACACAGTCACACACACACACAGTCACACAGTCACAGACACACAGTAAGCAAACTCCGTCTCGACCAGTCCCGGAGAGATACTCTGAGATTACACACACACACAGTCACACACACACACAGTCACACACAGTCACACACACAGTCACACAGTCACACACAGTCACACAGTCACACACATACACAGTCACACACAGTCACACACACAGACACACAGTAAGCAAACTCCGTCTCGACCAGTCCCGGAGAGATACTCTGAGATTACACACACACAGTCACACATACAGTCACACACACACAGTCACACAGTCACACACAGTCACACACAGTCACACACACAGACACACAGTAAGCAAACTCCGTCTCGACCAGTCCCGGAGAGATACTCTGAGATTACAGTCACACAGTCACACATACAGTCACACACACAGTCACACAGTCACACACAGTCAAACACACAGTCACACAGTCACACACACACAGTCACACACAGTCACACACACAGTCACACACAGTCACACAGTCACACACACACAGTCACACACACACAGTCACACAGTCACACAGTCACACACACAGTCACACGCATAGTCACACACACACACAGTCACACAGTCACACACACAGTCACACAGTCACACACACAGTCACACACAGTCACACAGTCACACACACAGTCACACACAGTCACACACACAGTCACACACAGTCACACAGTCACACACACAGTCACACACAGTCACACACACAGTCACACAGTCACACACACAGTCACACAGTCACACACACAGTCACACAGTCACACACACACACAGTCACACACACAGTCACACACATAGTCACACAGTCACACACACAGTCACACAGTCACACACACAGTCACACAGTCACACACACAGTCACACAGTCACACACACAGTCACACAGTCACACAGTCACACACACAGTCACACATACACACACAGTCACACAGTCACATAAATACAGTCACACAGTCACACAGTCACACAGTCACATTCACATACATACAGTCATACAGTCACACACAGTCACACACAGTCACACACACAGACACACAGTAAGCAAACTCCGTCTCGACCAGTCCCGGAGAGATACTCTGAGATTACAGTCACACACAGTCACACACAGTCACACACACACAGTCACACAGTCACACACAGTCACACACACAGACACACGGTAAGCAAACTCCGTCTCGACCAGTCCCGGAGAGATACTCTGAGATTACAGTCACACAGTCACACATACAGTCACACACACACAGTCACACAGTCACACACACTCACACACAGTCACACACATACACAGTCACACACAGTCACACACACAGACACACAGTAAGCAAACTCCGTCTCGACCAGTCCCGGAGAGATACTCTGAGATTACAGTCACACAGTCACACATACAGTCACACACACACAGTCACACAGTCACACACACTCACACACAGTCACACACATACACAGTCACACACAGTCACACACACAGACACACAGTAAGCAAACTCCGTCTCGACCAGTCCCGGAGAGATACTCTGAGATTACAGTCACACAGTCACACATACAGTCACACACACACAGTCACACAGTCACACACAGTCACACAGTCACACATACAGTCACACAGTCACACACAGTCACACACACAGTCACACACACATAGTCACACACAGTCACACACACATAGTCACACACAGTCACACACACATAGTCACACACAGTCACACACACATAGTCACACAGTCACATAAATGCAGTCACACATAGTCACAGTCACACAGTCACACATAAATACAGTCACACAGTCACACACACACAGTCACACACACACACACAGTCACACACACACACAGTCACACACACAGTCACTCACACACACAGTCACACACACACACAGTCACTCACACACACAGTCACACACACACACAGTCACACACACACACAGTCACACACACACAGTCACACACACACACAGTCACACACACACACACAGTCACACACACACAGTCACACACACACACACACACAGTCACACACACACAGTCACACACACACACAGTCACACACACACACAGTCACACACACACAGTCACACACACACAGTCACACATACACACACAGTCACACACAGTCACACACACAGTCACACACACAGTCACACACACAGTCACACACAGTCACACAGTCACACATACAGTCACACAGTCACACATACAGTCACACAGTCACACACAGTCACACACACAGTCACACACACATAGTCACACACAGTCACACACACATAGTCACACACAGTCACACACACATAGTCACACAGTCACATAAATACAGTCACACATAGTCACAGTCACACAGTCACACATAAATACAGTCACACAGTCACACACACACACACAGTCACACACACACACAGTCACTCACACACACAGTCACACACACACACAGTCACACACACACAGTCACACACACACAGTCACTCACACACACAGTCACACACACACACAGTCACACACACACACAGTCACACACACACACAGTCACTCACACACACAGTCACACACACACACAGTCACACACACACACAGTCACACACACACACACAGTCACACACACACACAGTCACACACACACAGTCACTCACACACACAGTCACACACACACACAGTCACTCACACACACAGTCACACACACACACAGTCACACACACACACAGTCACACACACACACAGTCACACACACACACAGTCACACACACACACACACAGTCACACACACACACAGTCACACACACACACAGTCACACACACACAGTCACACACACACAGTCACACACACACAGTCACACATACACACACAGTCACACACACAGTCACACACACAGTCACACACACAGTCACACACACAGTCACACACACAGTCACACACACAGTCACACACACAGTCACACACACAGTCACACACACAGTCACACACACATAGTCACACACAGTCACACACACATAGTCACACAGTCACATAAATACAGTCACACATAGTCACAGTCACACAGTCACACATAAATACAGTCACACAGTCACACACACACACAGTCACACAGTCACACACAGTCACTCACACACACAGTCACTCACACACACAGTCACACAGTCACACACAGTCACTCACACACACAGTCACACACACACAGTCACACACACACAGTCACACACACACAGTCACACACACACACAGTCACACACACACAGTCACACACACACAGTCACACACACACAGTCACACATACACACACAGTCACACATACACACACAGTCACACACACACACAGTCACACAGTCACACACAGTCACACACACAGTCACACACACAGTCACACACACAGTCACACACAGTCACACACAGTCACACACACAGTCACACACAGTCACACACACAGTCACACACAGTCACACACACAGTCACACACACAGTCACACACACATAGTCACACACAGTCACACACACATAGTCACACACAGTCACACACACATAGTCACACACAGTCACACACACATAGTCACACAGTCACATAAATGCAGTCACACATAGTCACAGTCACACAGTCACACATAAATACAGTCACACAGTCACACACACACAGTCACACACACACACACAGTCACACACACACACAGTCACACACACACAGTCACTCACACACACAGTCACACACACACACAGTCACTCACACACACAGTCACACACACACACAGTCACACACACACACAGTCACACACACACAGTCACACACACACACAGTCACACACACACACACAGTCACACACACACAGTCACACACACACACACACAGTCACACACACACAGTCACACACACACACAGTCACACACACACACAGTCACACACACACAGTCACACACACACAGTCACACATACACACACAGTCACACACAGTCACACACACAGTCACACACACAGTCACACACACAGTCACACACAGTCACACAGTCACACATACAGTCACACAGTCACACACAGTCACACACACAGTCACACACACATAGTCACACACAGTCACACACACATAGTCACACACAGTCACACACACATAGTCACACAGTCACATAAATACAGTCACACATAGTCACAGTCACACAGTCACACATAAATACAGTCACACAGTCACACACACACACACAGTCACACACACACACAGTCACTCACACACACAGTCACACACACACACAGTCACACACACACAGTCACACACACACAGTCACTCACACACACAGTCACACACACACACAGTCACACACACACACAGTCACACACACACACAGTCACTCACACACACAGTCACACACACACACAGTCACACACACACACAGTCACACACACACACAGTCACACACACACACAGTCACACACACACAGTCACTCACACACACAGTCACACACACACACAGTCACTCACACACACAGTCACACACACACACAGTCACACACACACACAGTCACACACACACACAGTCACACACACACACAGTCACACACACACACACACAGTCACACACACACACAGTCACACACACACACAGTCACACACACACAGTCACACACACACAGTCACACACACACAGTCACACATACACACACAGTCACACACACAGTCACACACACAGTCACACACACAGTCACACACACAGTCACACACACAGTCACACACACAGTCACACACACAGTCACACACACAGTCACACACACATAGTCACACACAGTCACACACACATAGTCACACAGTCACATAAATACAGTCACACATAGTCACAGTCACACAGTCACACATAAATACAGTCACACAGTCACACACACACACAGTCACACAGTCACACACAGTCACTCACACACACAGTCACACAGTCACACACAGTCACTCACACACACAGTCACACACACACAGTCACACACACACAGTCACACACACACAGTCACACACACACAGTCACACACACAGTCACACACACAGTCACACACAGTCACACACACAGTCACACACACAGTCACACACACAGTCACACACACAGTCACACACACAGTCACACACAGTCACACACAGTCACACACACAGTCACACACAGTCACACACACAGTCACACACAGTCACACACACAGTCACACACAGTCACACACAGTCACACACAGTCACACACAGTCACACACAGTCACACACAGTCACACACAGTCACTCACACACACAGTCACACACACACAGTCACACACACACAGTCACACACACACAGTCACACACACACAGTCACACACACACAGTCACACACACACAGTCACACACACACACAGTCACACACACACACAGTCACACACACACAGTCACACACACACAGTCACACATACACACACAGTCACACATACACACACAGTCACACATACACACACAGTCACACACACACACAGTCACACATACACACACAGTCACACATACACACACAGTCACACATACACACACAGTCACACACAGTCACACACACAGTCACACACAGTCACACACACAGTCACACACAGTCACACACACAGTCACACACAGTCACACACACAGTCACACACAGTCACACACAGTCACACACAGTCACACACAGTCACACACAGTCACACACAGTCACACACAGTCACACACAGTCACACACAGTCACACACAGTCACACACAGTCACACACAGTCACACACAGTCACACACAGTCACACACAGTCACACACAGTCACACACAGTCACACACAGTCACACACAGTCACACACAGTCACACACAGTCACACACAGTCACACACACAGTCACACACACAGTCACACACACAGTCACACACACAGTCACACACACAGTCACACACACAGTCACACACACAGTCACACACACAGTCACACACACAGTCACACACACAGTCACACACACAGTCACACACACAGTCACACACAGTCACTCACACACACAGTCACACAGTCACACACAGTCACACACAGTCACTCACACACACAGTCACACACACACAGTCACACACACACAGTCACACACACACAGTCACACACACACAGTCACACACACACAGTCACACACACACAGTCACACACACACAGTCACACACACACAGTCACACACACACAGTCACACACACACACAGTCACACACACACAGTCACACACACACAGTCACACACACACAGTCACACACACACAGTCACACACACACAGTCACACACACACAGTCACACATACACACACAGTCACACACACACACAGTCACACACACACACAGTCACACACACACACAGTCACACACACACACAGTCACACACACACACAGTCACACACACACACAGTCACACATACACACACAGTCACACATACACACACAGTCACACATACACACACAGTCACACATACACACACAGTCACACAGTCACACACAGTCACACACAGTCACACACACAGTCACACACACAGTCACACACAGTCACACACACAGTCACACACAAAGATAAAGATCCCGACCGCCTTTGTCTCCCCAGTGGCGATGTTTACACATCGCACCAGGTACTCATTTGAGGCTGAGTCGACCTAGGGGAGGCCCGGGACCAGTTCAGATAATCGTCACTGGTGTTGGCCGTGAGCGGGAATCGAACCCGGGTCGCCAGGTTCATAGCGCAGCGTAGCGCTAACCGCTACACTACCGCTCCCCACGCACACACACAGACACACACAGTCATAGTAACACATAAATACACACACAGTCACACACATACACACACATACACACACAGTCACACACAGTCACACATACATACACACACAGTCACATACACAGTCACACACAGTCACACAGTCACACATAAATACACACAGACACACACACAGTCACACACACACAGTCACACACACAGACACACACACACACACAGTCACACACACACAGTCACACACACACACAGACACACACACACACACACGTGTGATTCACACGCGTGTATCTCACACACACACACAGTCACACACACACAGACACACACAGACACACAGACACACACACAGACACACACAGACACACACACAGACACACACACGCGTGTGATTCACACGCGTGTATCTCACACACACACACAGTCACACACACACAGACACACACACAGTCACACACACAGACACACACACAGACACACAGTCACACACACACAGTCACACACACACACACGTGTGTGATAAAAGTGTAAAGTCGACATCTCTATCCATCTCTCTCGGTCTCTCTACCTCTGTGTAACTCTGTGTGTATCTCTGTGTGTATCTCTGTGTGTATCTCTGTGTGTATTTATGTGTATATCTGTCTGTGTGTGTCTCTGTGTATCTCTCTGTGTGTATCTCTGTGTGTGTATCTCTGTGTGTGTATCTCTGTGTGTGTCTCTGTGTGTATCTGTGTGTGTATCTCTGTGTGTGTGTCTCTGTGTGTGTATCTCTGTGTGTGTATCTCTGTGTGTGTATCTCTGTGTGTCTCTCTGTGTGTATCTGTGTGTGTATCTCTGTGTGTGTCTCTGTGTGTGTATCTCTGTGTGTATCTCTGTGTGTATTTATGTGTGTGTGTGTCTCTGTGTATCTCTCTGTGTGTATCTCTGTGTGTGTATCTCTGTGTGTGTATCTCTGTGTGTGTATCTCTGTGTGTGTATCTCTGTGTGTGTCTCTGTGTGTCTCTGTGTGTGTATCTGTGTGTGTATCTGTGTGTGTATCTCTGTGTGTATCTCTGTGTGTGTATCTCTGTGTGTGTATCTGTGTGTGTATCTGTGTGTGTGTCTCTGTGTGTATCTGTGTGTGTATCTCTGTGTGTGTATCTGTGTGTGTATCTCTGTGTGTGTATATCTGTGTGTGTATATCTGTGTGTGTATCTCTGTGTGTATCTCTGTGTGTGTATCTCTGTGTGTATCTGTGTGTGTGTCTCTGTGTGTATCTGTGTGTGTATCTCTGTGTGTGTATCTGTGTGTGTATCTCTGTGTGTGTATATCTGTGTGTGTATATCTGTGTGTGTATCTCTGTGTGTATCTCTGTGTGTGTATCTCTGTGTGTGTGTATCTGTGTGTGTATCTCTGTGTGTGTATCTGTGTGTGTATCTCTGTGTGTATCTCTGTGTGTGTCTCTCTGTGTGTATCTCTGTGTGTGTATCTCTGTGTCTGTGTCTCTGTGTGTGTATCTCTGTGTGTGTGTCTCTCTGTATATCTCTGTGTGTGTATCTCTGTGTGTCTCTGTGTATCTCTGTGTGTGTATCTGTGTGTGTGTATCTCTGTGTCTGTGTCTCTGTCTGTGTATCTCTGTGTGTGTATCTCTGTGTGTATCTCTGTGTGTATCTCTCTGTCTGTGTCTCTGTGTGTATCTCTGTGTGTGTCTCTGTGTGTGTATCTCTGTGTGTGTCTCTGTGTATCTCTGTGTGTGTGTCTCTGTGTATCTCTCTGTGTGTATCTCTGTGTCTGTGTCTCTGTGTATCTCTGTGCGTGTATCTCTGTGTGTGTATCTCTGTGTGTATATCTCTGTGTGTATCTCTGTGTATATCTCTGTGTGTATCTCTGTGTCTGTGTCTCTGTGTGTATCTCTGTGCGTGTATCTCTGTGTGTGTATCTCTGTGTGTATATCTGTGTGTATCTCTGTGTATATCTCTGTGTGTATCTCTGTGTCTGTGTCTCTGTGTGTATCTCTGTGCGTGTATCTCTGTGTATGTATCTCTGTGTGTATATCTCTGTGTGTATCTCTGTGTATATCTCTGTGTGTATCTCTGTGTCTGTGTCTCTGTGTGTGTATCTGTGTGTGTGTATCTGTGTGTGTGTTTCTGTGTGTGTATCTCTCTGTGTGTATCTATGTGTGTATCTCTCTCTATCTCTGTGTATCTCTCTTTGTGTGTCTCTCTGTGTATCTCTGTGTTTACCTCTCTCTCAATATCTCTATCTCTCTGTGTATCTGTGTATCTCTCTGTGTATCTATCTCTCTATCTCCGTGTATCTCTGTGTATTTACGTGAGTATATCTCTCTATCTCTCTCTTTCTCTGTGTATCTATCTCTGTGTATCTCTGTGTGTATATCTGTGTGTGTCTCTGTGTGTATCTCTCTGTGTATCTCTGTGTGTGTATCTCTCTCTATCTCTGTGTATCTCTCTCTGTCTCTCTATCTCTCTCTGTCTCTCTCTATATCCGTGTATCTCTCTCTGTGTATCTCTGTGTGTATCTCTGTGTATCTCTGTCTGTATATCTCTCTCTATCTCTCTCTATCTCTGTGTGTATCTCTCTATCTCTGTCTATCTCTGTCTCTATCTCTCTATCTATCTCCGTGTATCTCTGTGTGTATCTCTATCTCTCTCTATCTCTCCGTGTATCTCTCTCTGTGTATCTCTGTGTGTATCTCTGTGTGTGTATCTCTCTGTGTGTATCTATCTCCGTGTGTATCTCTGTGTATATATCTCTGTATCTCTCGCTCTATCTCCGTGTGTATCTCTGTCTATCTCTCTCTCCGTGTATCTCTCTATCTGTGTATATCTGTGTATATCTCTCTCTCTCTATCTCTCTCTATCTCTCTCTATCTCCGTGTCTCTCTCTGTGTATCTCTGTGTGTATCTCTGTGTGTATCTCTCTCTATCTCTCTCTGTCTCTATCTCTGCGTGTATCTCTCTCTATCTCTCTCTATCGCTCTCTATCTCTCTCTATCTCCGTGTATCTCTCTCTGTGTATCTCTGTGTGTATCTATCTCTCTCTATCTCCGTGTCTCTCTCTGTGTATCTCTGTGTGTATCTCTGTGTGTATCTCTGTGTGTATCTCTCCATCTCTCTCTGTCTCTCTCTGTCTCTATCTCTGTGTATCTCTCTCTATCTCTCTCTATCTCTGTCTCTATCTCTGCGTGTATCTCTCTATCTCTCTCTATCTCTCTCTATCGCTCTCTATCTATCTCTATCTCCGTGTATCTCTCTCTGTGTATCTCTGTGTGTATCTCTCTCTCTATCTCCGTGTCTCTCTCTCTGTGTATCTCTGTGTGTATCTCTGTGTGTATCTCTGTGTGTGTCTCTCTGTGTGTATCTCTGTGTGTGTATCTCTGTGTCTGTGTCTCTGTGTGTGTATCTCTGTGTGTGTGTCTCTGTGTGTATATCTCTGTGTGTATCTCTGTGTGTGTGTCTCTCTGTATATCTCTCTGTGTGTCTCTGTGTATCTCTGTGTGTGTATCTGTGTGTGTATCTCTGTGTCTGTGTCTCTGTGTCTGTGTATCTCTGTGTGTGTATCTCTGTGTGTATCTCTGTGTGTATCTCTCTGTCTGTGTCTCTGTGTGTATCTCTGTGTGTGTCTCTGTGTGTGTATCTCTGTGTGTGTATCTCTGTGTGTGTATCTCTGTGTATCTCTGTGTGTGTGTCTCTGTGTATCTCTCTGTGTGTATCTCTGTGTCTGTGTCTCTGTGTATCTCTGTGTGTATCTCTGTGTGTATATCTCTGTGTGTATCTCTGTGTGTATCTCTGTGTATATCTCTGTGTGTATCTCTGTGTCTGTGTCTCTGTGTGTATCTCTGTGCGTGTATCTCTGTGTGTGTACCTCTGTGTGTATATCTGTGTGTATCTCTGTGTATATCTCTGTGTGTATCTCTGTGTCTGTGTCTCTGTGTGTATCTCTGTGCGTGTATCTCTGTGTATGTATCTCTGTGTGTATATCTCTGTGTGTATCTCTGTGTATATCTCTGTGTGTATCTCTGTGTCTGTGTCTCTGTGTGTGTATCTGTGTCTGTGTCTCTGTGTATGTATCTCTGTGTGTATATCTCTGTGTGTATCTCTGTGTATATCTCTGTGTGTATCTCTATGTATATCTCTGTGTGTATCTCTGTGTCTGTGTCTCTGTGTGTGTATCTGTGTGTGTGTATCTGTGTGTGTGTTTCTGTGTGTGTATCTCTCTGTGTGTATCTCTCTGTGTATCTATCTCTCTATCTCCGTGTATCTCTGTGTATTTACGTGAGTATATCTCTCTATCTCTCTCTTTCTCTGTGTATCTATCTCTGTGTATCTCTGTGTGTATATCTGTGTGTGTCTCTGTGTGTATCTCTCTGTGTATCTCTGTGTGTGTATCTCTCTCTATCTCTGTGTATCTCTCTATCTCTCTCTATCTCTCTCTGTCTCTCTCTATATCCGTGTATCTCTGTGTGTATCTCTGTGTATCTCTGTCTGTATATCTCTCTATCTCTCTCTATCTCTGTGTGTATCTCTCTATCTCTGTCTATCTCTGTCTCTATCTCTCTATCTCTCTCTATCTCCGTGTATCTCTGTGTGTATCTCTATCTCTCTCTATCTCTCCGTGTATCTCTCTCTGTGTATCTCTGTGTGTATCTCTGTGTGTGTGTATCTCTCTGTGTGTATCTATCTCCGTGTGTATCTCTGTGTATATATCTCTGTATCTCTCGCTCTATCTCCGTGTGTATCTCTGTCTATCTCTCTCTCCGTGTATCTCTCTATCTGTGTATATCTGTGTATATCTCTCTCTATCTCTATCTCTCTCTATCTCTCTCTATCTCCGTGTCTCTCTCTGTGTATCTCTGTGTGTATCTCTGTGTGTATCTCTCTATCTCTCTCTGTCTCTATCTCTGCGTGTATCTCTCTCTATCTCTCTCTATCGCTCTCTATCTCTCTCTATCTCCGTGTATCTCTCTCTGTGTATCTCTGTGTGTATCTATCTCTCTCTATCTCCGTGTCTCTCTCTGTGTATCTCTGTGTGTATCTCTGTGTGTATCTCTCCATCTCTCTCTGTCTCTCTCTGTCTCTATCTCTGTGTATCTCTCTCTATCTCTGTCTCTATCTCTGCGTGTATCTCTCTATCTCTCTCTATCTCTCTCTATCGCTCTCTATCTATCTCTATCTCCGTGTATCTCTCTCTGTGTATCTCTGTGTGTATCTCTCTATCTCCGTGTCTCTCTCTCTGTGTATCTCTGTGTGTATCTCTGTGTGTATCTCTGTGTGTATCTCTCCATCTCTCTCTGTCTCTCTCTGTCTCTATCTCTGTGTGTATCTCTCTCTATCTCTGTCTCTATCTCTGCGTGTATCTCTCTCTATCTCTGTCTATCTCTGTGTATCTCTCTCTGTGTATCTGTGTGTATCTCTCCATCTCTCTCTCTGTATCTCTGCGTGTATCTCTCTATCTCTCTCTATCTCTCTCTCTCCGTGTATCTCTATCTCCGTGTATCTCTCTATCTCTGCGTGTATATCTCTCTCTATCTCCGTGTATCTCTGTCTCTTTGTCTCTCTCTATCTCTGTGTATCTCTCTATATCTCTCTATCTCTATCTATCTCTCTGTGTATCTCTGTGTATCTCTCTATCTCCGTGTATCTCTCTATCTATCTCTGTGTGTATCTCTGTGTATCTCTCTATCTCTCTGTGTATCTCTCTCTATCTCTCTGTGTATCTCTCTATCTCTCTCTGTATCTCTGTGTATCTCTCTATCTCTCTCTATCTCTCTATCTCTCTGTGTATCTCTCTATCTCTCTCTGTATCTCTGTGTATCTCTCTATATCTCTGTGTATCTCTCTATATCTCTGTGTATCTCTCTATCTCTCTCTGTATCTCTCTCTCTATCTCTCTCTGTGTATCTCTCTCTATCTCTCTGTGTATCTCTGTATCTCTCTCTGTGTATCTCTCTCTCTATCTCTCTCTGTATCTCTGTGTATCTCTGTATCTCTCTCTGTGTATCTCTCTCTATCTCTCTGTATCTCTCTCTGTGTATCTCTATCTCTGTGTATCTCTGTGTATCTCTGTATCTATCTCTGTGTATCTCTCTCTATCTCTCTCTGTATCTCTCTGTGTATCTCTATCTCTGTGTATCTCTGTGTATCTGTGTGTGTGTATCTCTCTTTCTGCGTGTATCTCTCTATCTCTGTGTATCTCTATCTCCATCTATAACTATCTCTCTCTATCTCTCTCTGTATCTCTGTGTATCTCTCTATCTCTCTCTATCTCTCTCTGTGTATCTCTCTCTATCTCTCTCTGTATCTCTCTATCTCTGTGTATGTCTCTCTATCTCTCTGTGTATCTCTCTCTATCTCTCTGCGTGTATCTCTCTCTATCTCTCTCTGTGTATCTCTCTCTATCTCTCTCTGCGTGTATCTCTCTCTCTATCTCTCTGTGTATCTCTCTATCTCTCTGTATCTCTATCTCTGTGTATCTCTCTCTGTGTATCTCTCTGTGTGTGTATCTCTCTATCTCTCTCTCTCTTTGTGTATCCCTCTATCTCTCTCTCTGTATCTCTGTGTATCTCTCTCTGTGTATCTCTCTCTGTATCTCTCTCTCTATCTCTCTCTGTATCTCTCTCTCTGTGTATCTCTCTGTATCTCTCTGTATCTCTCTCCATCTATCTCTCTCTCTGCGTGTATCTCACCGAGATGCGAATCCGCGACTTCTGCTCACGAAGTTCCTGGCGGAGGCCCTCGGTGAGAGCTCGCACGGCGTGTTTAGTGGCGGTGTAGAAGTGCAGGGAAGACGTAGGGATGACGTAGTGAGCAGCCAGACTACACAGAGACACGTGGTGAGTGGTGGTGAGTGATGGTGAGTGATGGTGAGTGATGGTGAGTGATGGTGAGTGATGGTGAGAGCTCGCACGGCGTGTTTAGTGGCGGTGTAGAAGTGCAGGGAAGACGTAGGGATGACGTAGTGAGCAGCCAGACTACACAGAGACACGTGGTGAGTGATGGTGAGTGATGGTGAGTGGTGGTGAGTGACGGTGAGTGATGGTGAGAGCTCGCACGGCGTGTTTAGTGGCGGTGTAGAAGTGCAGAGAAGACGTGGGGATGACGTAGTGAGCAGCCAGACTACACAGAGACACGTGGTGAGTGATGGTGAGTGATGGTGAGTGATGGTGAGTGATGGTGAGTGACGGTGAGTGATGGTGAGTGATGGTGAGAGCTCGCACGGCGTGTTTAGTGGCGGTGTAGAAGTGCAGGGAAGACGTGGGGATGACGTAGTGAGCAGCCAGACTACACAGAGACACGTGGTGAGTGACGGTGAGTGATGGTGAGTGATGGTGAGTGATGGTGAGTGGTGGTGAGTGATGGTGAGAGCTCGCACGGCGTGTTTAGTGGCGGTGTAGAAGTGCAGGGAAGACGTGGGGATGACGTAGTGAGGAGCCAGACTACACAGAGACACGTGGTGAGTGATGGTGAGTGGTGGTGAGTGATGGTGAGTGATGGTGAGTGATGGTGAGTGATGGTGAGTGATGGTGAGTGATGGTGAGTGATGGTGAGTGATGGTGAGAGCTCGCACGGCGTGTTTAGTGGCGGTGTAGAAGTGCAGGGAAGACGTGGGGATGACGTAGTGAGCAGCCAGACTACACAGAGACACGTGGTGAGTGGTGGTGAGTGATGGTGAGTGACGGTGAGTGATGGTGAGTGACGGTGAGTGATGGTGAGAGCTCGCACGGCGTGTTTAGTGGCGGTGTAGAAGTGCAGGGAAGACGTGGGGATGACGTAGTGAGCAGCCAGACTACACAGAGACACGTGGTGAGTGACGGTGAGTGTTGGTGAGTGATGGTGAGTGATGGTGAGTGATGGTGAGTGATGGTGAGAGCTCGCACGGCGTGTTTAGTGGCGGTGTAGAAGTGCAGGGAAGACGTGGGGATGACGTAGTGAGCAGCCAGACTACACAGAGACACGTGGTGAGTGATGGTGAGTGTTGGTGAGTGACGGTGAGTGATGGTGAGTGATGGTGAGTGATGGTGAGAGCTCGCACGGCGTGTTTAGTGGCGGTGTAGAAGTGCAGAGAAGACGTGGGGATGACGTAGTGAGCAGCCAGACTACACAGAGACACGTGGTGAGTGACGGTGAGTGATGGTGAGTGATGGTGAGTGATGGTGAGTGACGGTGAGTGATGGTGAGTGATGGTGAGAGCTCGCACGGCGTGTTTAGTGGCGGTGTAGAAGTGCAGGGAAGACGTGGGGATGACGTAGTGAGCAGCCAGACTACACAGAGACACGTGGTGAGTGATGGTGAGTGATGGTGAGTGATGGTGAGTGATGGTGAGTGACGGTGAGTGATGGTGAGAGCTCGCACGGCGTGTTTAGTGGCTGTGTAGAAGTGCAGGGAAGACGTGGGGATGACGTAGTGAGCAGCCAGACTACACAGAGACACGTGGTGAGTGATGGTGAGTGATGGTGAGTGGTGGTGAGTGATGGTGAGTGGTGGTGAGTGATGGTGAGTGATGGTGAGAGCTCGCACGGCGTGTTTAGTGGCGGTGTAGAAGTGCAGGGAAGACGTGGGGATGACGTAGTGAGCAGCCAGACTACACAGAGACACGTGGTGAGTGATGGTGAGTGATGGTGAGTGGTGGTGAGTGATGGTGAGTGATGGTGAGTGATGGTGAGAGCTCGCACGGCGTGTTTAGTGGCGGTGTAGAAGTGCAGGGAAGACGTGGGGATGACGTAGTGAGCAGCCAGACTACACAGAGACACGTGGTGAGTGACGGTGAGTGATGGTGAGTGGTGGTGAGTGATGGTGGTGAGTGATGGTGAGTGATGGTGAGTGATGGTGGTGAGTGATGGTGAGTGATGGTGAGTGATGGTGAGTGATGGTGAGTATTGGTGAGTGATGGTGAGTGATGGTGAGTATTGATGGTGAGTGATGGTGAGTGATGGTGAGTGATGGTGAGTGGTGGTGAGTGATGGTGAGTGATGGTGAGTGATGGTGAGTGATGGTGAGTGACGGTGAGTGGTGGTGAGTGATGGTGAGTGGTGGTGAGTGATGGTGAGTGATGGTGAGTGGTGGTGAGTGGTGGTGAGTGATGGTGAGTGATGGTGAGTGATGGTGAGTGGTGGTGAGTGGTGGTGAGTGATGGTGAGTGATGGTGAGTGATGGTGAGTGATGGTGAGTGTTGGTGAGTGACGGTGAGTGATGATGGTGAGTGATGGTGAGTGATGGTGAGTGATGGTGAGTGGTGGTGAGTGATGGTGAGTGATGGTGGTGAGTGATGGTGAGTGATGGTGAGTGATGGTGAGTGATGGTGAGTGATGGTGAGTGATGGTGAGTGACGGTGAGTGATGGTGAGTGATGGTGAGTGATGGTGAGTGACGGTGAGTGATGGTGAGTGATGGTGAGTGGTGGTGAGTGATGGTGAGTGATGGTGAGTGACGGTGAGTGGTGGTGAGTGATGGTGAGTGATGGTGAGTGACGGTGAGTGATGGTGAGTGACGGTGAGTGACGGTGAGTGATGGTGAGTGACGGTGAGTGATGGTGAGTGATGGTGAGTGACGGTGAGTGATGGTGAGTGGTGGTGAGTGATGGTGAGTGACGGTGAGTGACGGTGAGTGATGGTGAGTGACGGTGAGTGGTGGTGAGTGGTGGTGAGTGATGGTGAGTGATGGTGAGTGACGGTGAGTGATGGTGAGTGGTGGTGAGTGATGGTGAGTGACGGTGAGTGACGGTGAGTGATGGTGAGTGATGGTGAGTGGTGGTGAGTGATGTTGAGTGATGGTGAGTGATGTTGAGTGATGGTGAGTGATGGTGAGTGATGGTGAGTGATGGTGAGTGATGGTGAGTGTTGGTGAGTGATGGTGAGTGATGGTGAGTGATGGTGAGTGATGGTGAGTGATGGTGAGTGATGGTGAGTGTTGGTGAGTGATGGTGAGTGATGGTGAGTGATGGTGAGTGATGGTGAGTGTTGGTGAGTGATGGTGAGTGACGGTGAGTGATGGTGAGTGATGGTGAGTGATGGTGAGTGATGGTGAGTGTTGGTGAGTGATGGTGAGTGATGGTGAGTGATGGTGAGTGGTGGTGGTGAGTGATGGTGAGTGATGGTGAGTGATGGTGAGTGATGGTGGTGAGTGATGGTGAGTGATGGTGAGTGATGGTGAGTGATGGTGAGTGATGGTGAGTGATGGTGGTGAGTGATGGTGAGTGACGGTGAGTGATGGTGAGTGATGGTGAGTGATGGTGAGTGGTGGTGAGTGGTGGTGAGTGATGGTGAGTGATGGTGAGTGATGGTGAGTGACGGTGAGTGACGGTGAGTGATGGTGAGTGATGGTGAGTGATGGTGAGTGTTGGTGAGTGGTGGTGAGTGATGGTGAGTGGTGGTGAGTGATGGTGAGTGTTGGTGAGTGATGGTGAGTGATGGTGAGTGATGGTGAGTGGTGGTGAGTGATGGTGAGTGGTGGTGAGTGATGGTGAGTGATGGTGAGTGATGGTGAGTGATGTTGAGTGGTGGTGAGTGATGGTGAGTGATGGTGAGTGATGGTGAGTGGTGGTGAGTGATGGTGAGTGGTGGTGAGTGATGGTGAGTGATGGTGAGTGATGGTGAGTGATGTTGAGTGGTGGTGAGTGATGGTGAGTGGTGGTGAGTGATGGTGAGTGATGGTGAGTGATGGTGAGTGTTGGTGAGTGGTGGTGAGTGATGGTGAGTGACGGTGAGTGGTGGTGAGTGTTGGTGAGTGGTGGTGAGTGATGGTGAGTGATGGTGAGTGATGGTGAGTGATGGTGGTGAGTGATGGTGAGTGATGGTGGTGAGTGATGGTGAGTGATGGTGAGTGATGGTGAGTGATGGTGAGTGGTGGTGAGTGATGGTGAGTGATGGTGAGTGACGGTGAGTGGTGGTGAGTGATGGTGAGTGGTGGTGAGTGGTGGTGAGTGATGGTGAGTGATGGTGAGTGACGGTGAGTGGTGGTGAGTGATGGTGAGTGATGGTGAGTGATGGTGAGTGATGGTGAGTGGTGGTGAGTGATGGTGAGTGATGGTGAGTGATGGTGAGTGACGGTGAGAGATGGTGAGTGATGGTGAGTGATGGTGAGTGATGGTGAGTGACGGTGAGAGATGGTGAGTGATGGTGAGTGATGGTGGTGAGTGATGGTGAGTGATGGTGAGTGATGGTGAGTGGTGGTGAGTGATGGTGAGTGATGGTGAGTGATGGTGAGTGATGGTGAGTGGTGGTGAGTGACGGTGAGTGATGGTGAGTGTTGGTGAGTGATGGTGAGTGATGGTGAGTGATGGTGAGTGATGGTGAGTGATGGTGAGTGATGGTGAGTGATGGTGAGTGGTGGTGAGTGATGGTGAGTGATGGTGAGTGGTGGTGAGTGATGGTGAGTGATGGTGAGTGATGGTGAGTGGTGGTGAGTGTTGGTGAGTGATGGTGAGTGATGGTGAGTGGTGGTGAGTGATGGTGAGTGATGGTGAGTGGTGGTGAGTGATGGTGAGTGATGGTGAGTGGTGGTGAGTGATGGTGGTGAGTGATGGTGAGTGATGGTGAGTGGTGGTGAGTGTTGGTGAGTGATGGTGAGTGATGGTGAGTGATGGTGAGTGGTGGTGAGTGATAGTGAGTGATGGTGAGTGGTGGTGAGTGATGGTGGTGAGTGATGGTGAGTGGTGGTGAGTGGTGGTGAGTGATGGTGAGTGATGGTGGTGAGTGATGGTGAGTGATGGTGAGTGATGGTGGTGAGTGATGGTGAGTGATGGTGAGTGATGGTGAGTGGTGATGAGTGATGGTGGTGAGTGATGGTGAGTGATGGTGAGTGATGGTGAGTGGTGGTGAGTGATGGTGAGTGTTGGTGAGTGATGGTGAGTGATGGTGGTGAGTGATGGTGAGTCATTGTGAGTGATGGTGAGTGATGGTGAGTGGTGGTGAGTGTTGATGGTGAGTGATGGTGAGTGATGGTGAGTGGTGGTGAGTGATGGTGAGTGATGGTGAGTGGTGGTGAGTGGTGGTGAGTGATGGTGAGTGATGGTGAGTGGTGGTGAGTGATGGTGAGTGATGGTGAGTGATGGTGAGTGATGGTGGTGAGTGATGGTGAGTGGTGGTGAGTGATGGTGAGTGATGGTGAGTGATGGTGAGTGGTGGTGAGTGATGGTGAGTGATGGTGAGTGATGGTGAGTGATGGTGGTGAGTGATGGTGAGTGGTGGTGAGTGATGGTGAGTGATGGTGAGTGATGGTGAGTGGTGGTGAGTGATGGTGAGTGGTGGTGAGTGATGGTGAGTGATGGTGAGTGGTGGTGAGTGATGTTGAGTGACGGTGAGTGACGGAGAGTGATGGTGAGTGATGGTGAGTGATGGTGAGTGATGGTGGTGAGTGATGGTGAGTGATGGTGAGTGATGGTGGTGAGTGGTGGTGAGTGATGGTGAGTGATGGTGAGTGATGGTGAGTGGTGGTGAGTGATGGTGAGTGATGGTGAGTGATGGTGAGTGGTGGTGAGTGATGGTGAGTGACGGTGAGTGATGGTGAGTGATGGTGAGTGATGGTGAGTGATGGTGAGTGACGGTGAGTGATGGTGAGTGATGGTGAGTGATGGTGAGTGGTGGTGAGTGATGGTGAGAGCTCGCACGGCGTGTTTAGTGGCGGTGTAGAAGTGCAGAGAAGACGTGGGGATGACGTAGTGAGCAGCCAGACTACACAGAGACACGTGGTGAGTGGTGGTGAGTGACGGTGAGTGATGGTGAGTGATGGTGAGTGGTGGTGAGTGATGGTGAGTGATGGTGAGAGCTCGCACGGCGTGTTTAGTGGCGGTGTAGAAGTGCAGGGAAGACGTGGGGATGACGTAGTGAGCAGCCAGACTACACAGAGACACGTGGTGAGTGACGGTGAGTGATGGTGAGTGGTGGTGAGTGATGGTGAGTGATGGTGAGTGATGGTGAGAGCTCGCACGGCGTGTTTAGTGGCGGTGTAGAAGTGCAGAGAAGACGTGGGGATGACGTAGTGAGCAGCCAGACTACACAGAGACACGTGGTGAGTGATGGTGAGTGACGGTGAGTGATGGTGAGTGGTGGTGAGTGATGGTGAGTGATGGTGAGAGCTCGCACGGCGTGTTTAGTGGCGGTGTAGAAGTGCAGGGAAGACGTGGGGATGACGTAGTGAGCAGCCAGACTACACAGAGACACGCGTGGTGAGTGATGGTGAGTGATGGTGAGTGATGGTGAGTGATGGTGAGTGATGGTGAGTGATGGTGAGAGCTTGCACGGCGTGTTTAGTGGCGGTGTAGAAGTGCAGAGAAGACGTGGGGATGACGTAGTGAGCAGCCAGACTACACACACACACACGTGGTGAGTGGTGGTGAGTGATGGTGAGTGATGGTGAGTGGTGGTGAGTGATGGTGAGTGATGGTGAGAGCTCGCACGGCGTGTTTAGTGGCGGTGTAGAAGTGCAGGGAAGACGTGGGGATGACGTAGTGAGCAGCCAGACTACACAGAGACACGTGGTGAGTGATGGTGAGTGATGGTGAGTGATGGTGAGTGATGGTGAGTGATGGTGAGTGATGGTGAGAGCTCGCACGGCGTGTTTAGTGGCTGTGTAGAAGTGCAGGGAAGACGTGGGGATGACGTAGTGAGCAGCCAGACTACACAGAGACACGTGGTGAGTGATGGTGAGTGATGGTGAGTGATGGTGAGTGACGGTGAGTGATGGTGAGTGATGGTGAGAGCTCGCACGGCGTGTTTAGTGGCGGTGTAGAAGTGCAGGGAAGACGTGGGGATGACGTAGTGAGCAGCCAGACTACACAGAGACACGTGGTGAGTGACGGTGAGTGATGGTGAGTGATGGTGAGTGATGGTGAGTGATGGTGAGTGATGGTGAGTGATGGTGAGAGCTCGCACGGCGTGTTTAGTGGCGGTGTAGAAGTGCAGGGAAGACGTGGGGATGACGTAGTGAGCAGCCAGACTACACAGAGACACGTGGTGAGTGGTGGTGAGTGGTGGTGAGTGACGGTGAGTGATGGTGAGTGATGGTGAGTGATGGTGAGAGCTCGCACGGCGTGTTTAGTGGCGGTGTAGAAGTGCAGGGAAGACGTGGGGATGACGTAGTGAGCAGCCAGACTACACAGAGACACGTGGTGAGTGGTGGTGAGTGATGGTGAGTGATGGTGAGTGATGGTGAGTGATGGTGAGTGATGGTGAGAGCTCGCACGGCGTGTTTAGTGGCGGTGTAGAAGTGCAGGGAAGACGTGGGGATGACGTAGTGAGCAGCCAGACTACACAGAGACACGTGGTGAGTGATGGTGAGTGATGGTGAGTGATGGTGAGTGATGGTGAGTGATGGTGAGTGGTGGTGAGTGATGGTGAGTGGTGGTGAGTGTTGATGGTGAGTGATGTTGGTGAGTGATGGTGAGTGATGGTGAGTGATGGTGAGTGATGGTGAGTGATGGTGAGTGATGGTGAGTGGTGGTGAGTGATGGTGAGTGATGGTGAGTGATGGTGAGTGATGGTGGTGAGTGATGGTGAGTGACGGTGAGTGATGGTGAGTGATGGTGAGTGGTGGTGAGTGATGGTGAGTGATGGTGAGTGATGGTGAGTGATGGTGAGTGATGGTGAGTGATGGTGAGTGATGGTGAGTGATGGTGAGTGATGGTGAGTGATGGTGAGTGGTGGTGAGTGGTGGTGAGTGATGGTGAGTGATGGTGAGTGATGGTGAGTGGTGGTGAGTGATGGTGAGTGATGGTGAGTGATGGTGAGTGGTGGTGAGTGATGGTGAGTGATGGTGAGTGATGGTGAGTGGTGGTGAGTGGTGGTGAGTGATGGTGAGTGATGGTGAGTGATGGTGAGTGGTGGTGAGTGATGGTGAGTGATGGTGAGTGATGGTGAGTGGTGGTGAGTGGTGGTGAGTGATGGTGAGTGATGGTGAGTGATGGTGAGTGACGGTGAGTGATGTTGAGTGATGGTGAGTGATGGTGAGTGATGGTGAGTGATGGTGAGAGCTCGCACGGCGTGTTTAGTGGCGGTGTAGAAGTGCAGAGAAGACGTAGGGATGACGTAGTGAGCAGCCAGACTACACAGAGACACGTGGTGAGTGATGGTGAGTGGTGGTGAGTGATGGTGAGTGACGGTGAGTGATGGTGAGTGATGGTGAGTGATGGTGAGAGCTCGCACGGCGTGTTTAGTGGCGGTGTAGAAGTGCAGGGAAGACGTAGGGATGACGTAGTGAGCAGCCAGACTACACAGAGACACGTGGTGAGTGATGGTGAGTGGTGGTGAGTGATGGTGAGTGACGGTGAGTGATGGTGAGTGATGGTGAGTGATGGTGAGAGCTCGCACGGCGTGTTTAGTGGCGGTGTAGAAGTGCAGGGAAGACGTGGGGATGACGTAGTGAGCAGCCAGACTACACAGAGACACGTGGTGAGTGGTGGTGAGTGATGGTGAGTGTTGGTGAGTGATGGTGAGTGGTGGTGAGTGATGGTGAGTGACGGTGAGTGATGGTGAGAGCTCGCACGGCGTGTTTAGTGGCGGTGTAGAAGTGCAGAGAAGACGTGGGGATGACGTAGTGAGCAGCCAGACTACACAGAGACACGTGGTGAGTGATGGTGAGTGGTGGTGAGTGGTGGTGAGTGATGGTGAGTGATGGTGAGTGATGGTGAGTGATGGTGAGAGCTCGCACGGCGTGTTGAGTGGCTGTGTAGAAGTGCAGGGAAGACGTGGGGATGACGTAGTGAGCAGCCAGACTACACAGAGACACGTGGTGAGTGACGGTGAGTGATGGTGAGTGATGGTGAGTGATGGTGAGTGATGGTGAGTGATGGTGAGTGATGGTGAGAGCTCGCACGGCGTGTTTAGTGGCGGTGTAGAAGTGCAGGGAAGACGTGGGGATGACGTAGTGAGCAGCCAGACTACACAGAGACACGTGGTGAGTGGTGGTGAGTGGTGGTGAGTGGTGGTGAGTGATGGTGAGTGATGGTGAGTGATGGTGAGAGCTCGCACGGCGTGTTTAGTGGCGGTGTAGAAGTGCAGGGAAGACGTGGGGATGACGTAGTGAGCAGCCAGACTACACAGAGACACGTGGTGAGTGGTGGTGAGTGATGGTGAGTGATGGTGAGTGATGGTGAGTGATGGTGAGTGATGGTGAGAGCTCGCACGGCGTGTTTAGTGGCGGTGTAGAAGTGCAGGGAAGACGTGGGGATGACGTAGTGAGCAGCCAGACTACACACACACACACGTGGTGAGTGATGGTGAGTGATGGTGAGTGGTGGTGAGTGATGGTGAGTGATGGTGAGAGCTCGCACGGCGTGTTTAGTGGCGGTGTAGAAGTGCAGAGAAGACGTGGGGATGACGTAGTGAGCAGCCAGACTACACACACACACACGTGGTGAGTGATGGTGAGTGATGGTGAGTGATGGTGAGTGATGGTGAGTGATGGTGAGTGATGGTGAGAGCTCGCACGGCGTGTTTAGTGGCGGTGTAGAAGTGCAGGGAAGACGTGGGGATGACGTAGTGAGCAGCCAGACTACACAGAGACACGTGGTGAGTGATGGTGAGTGATGGTGAGTGGTGGTGAGTGATGGTGAGTGATGGTGAGTGATGGTGAGAGCTCGCACGGCGTGTTTAGTGGCGGTGTAGAAGTGCAGAGAAGACGTGGGGATGACGTAGTGAGCAGCCAGACTACACAGAGACACGTGGTGAGTGATGGTGAGTGATGGTGAGTGACGGTGAGTGGTGGTGAGTGACGGTGAGTGATGGTGAGAGCTCGCACGGCGTGTTTAGTGGCGGTGTAGAAGTGCAGGGAAGACGTGGGGATGACGTAGTGAGCAGGCAGACTACACAGAGACACGTGGTGAGTGACGGTGAGTGATGGTGAGTGATGGTGAGTGACGGTGAGTGACGGTGAGTGATGGTGAGTGATGGTGAGAGCTCGCACGGCGTGTTTAGTGGCGGTGTAGAAGTGCAGGGAAGACGTGGGGATGACGTAGTGAGCAGCCAGACTACACAGAGACACGTGGTGAGTGATGGTGAGTGGTGGTGAGTGATGGTGAGTGATGGTGAGTGACGGTGAGTGATGGTGAGTGATGGTGAGAGCTCGCACGGCGTGTTTAGTGGCGGTGTAGAAGTGCAGGGAAGACGTGGGGATGACGTAGTGAGCAGCCAGACTACACAGAGACACGTGGTGAGTGGTGGTGAGTGATGGTGAGTGATGGTGAGTGGTGGTGAGTGATGGTGAGTGATGGTGAGAGCTCGCACGGCGTGTTTAGTGGCGGTGTAGAAGTGCAGGGAAGACGTGGGGATGACGTAGTGAGCAGCCAGACTACACAGAGACACGTGGTGAGTGACGGTGAGTGATGGTGAGTGTTGGTGAGTGATGGTGAGTGATGGTGAGTGATGGTGAGAGCTCGCACGGCGTGTTTAGTGGCGGTGTAGAAGTGCAGGGAAGACGTGGGGATGACGTAGTGAGCAGCCAGACTACACAGAGACACGTGGTGAGTGACGGTGAGTGATGGTGAGTGTTGGTGAGTGATGGTGAGTGATGGTGAGTGATGGTGAGAGCTCGCACGGCGTGTTTAGTGGCGGTGTAGAAGTGCAGGGAAGACGTGGGGATGACGTAGTGAGCAGCCAGACTACACAGAGACACGTGGTGAGTGATGGTGAGTGATGGTGAGTGATGGTGAGTGATGGTGAGTGATGGTGAGAGCTCGCACGGCGTGTTTAGTGGCGGTGTAGAAGTGCAGGGAAGACGTGGGGATGACGTAGTGAGCAGCCAGACTACACAGAGACACGTGGTGAGTGATGGTGAGTGATGGTGAGTGATGGTGAGTGATGGTGAGTGGTGGTGAGTGATGGTGAGTGGTGGTGAGTGATGGTGAGTGATGGTGAGTGACGGTGAGTGGTGGTGAGTGATGGTGAGTGGTGGTGAGTGACGGTGAGTGATGGTGAGTGAAGGTGGTGAGTGATGGTGAGTGGTGGTGAGTGACGGTGAGTGATGGTGAGTGACGGTGAGTGATGGTGGTGAGTGATGGTGAGTGGTGGTGAGTGACGGTGAGTGATGGTGAGTGACGGTGAGTGATGGTGAGTGGTGGTGAGTGACGGTGAGTGATGGTGAGTGAAGGTGGTGAGTGATGGTGAGTGGTGGTGAGTGACGGTGAGTGATGGTGAGTGACGGTGAGTGATGGTGGTGAGTGATGGTGAGTGGTGGTGAGTGACGGTGAGTGATGGTGAGTGACGGTGAGTGATGGTGAGTGGTGGTGAGTGATGGTGAGTGATGGTGAGTGACGGTGAGTGATGGTGAGTGATGGTGAGTGATGGTGAGAGATGGTGAGTGACGTTGAGTGATGGTGAGTGATGGTGAGTGATGGTGGTGAGTGATGGTGAGTGATGGTGAGTGATGGTGAGTGATGGTGAGTGATGGTGGTGAGTGATGGTGAGTGATGGTGAGTGGTGGTGAGTGATGGTGAGTGATGGTGAGTGATGGTGAGTGTTGATGGTGAGTGATAGTGAGTGATGATGGTGAGTGATGGTGAGTGGTGGTGAGTGATGGTGAGTGATGGTGAGTGGCGGTGAGTGATGGTGAGTGGTGGTGAGTGATGGTGAGTGGTGGTGAGTGATGGTGAGTGATGGTGAGTGGTGGTGAGTGATGGTGAGTGGTGGTGAGTGATGGTGAGTGGTGGTGAGTGATGGTGGTGAGTGATGGTGAGTGATGGTGAGTGATGGTGAGTGATGGTGAGTGATGGTGAGTGGTGGTGAGTGATGGTGAGTGGTGGTGAGTGATGGTGAGTGATGGTGAGTGACGGTGAGTGATGGTGAGTGATGGTGAGTGTTGATGGTGAGTGATGGTGAGTGGTGGTGAGTGATGGTGAGTGGTGGTGAGTGGTGGTGAGTGATGGTGAGTGGTGGTGAGTGATGGTGAGTGATGGTGAGTGATGGTGAGTGGTGGTGAGTGATGGTGAGTGATGGTGAGTGACGGTGAGTGATGGTGAGTGGTGGTGAGTGATGGTGAGTGGTGGTGAGTGATGGTGAGTGATGGTGAGTGATGGTGAGTGACGGTGAGTGATGGTGAGTGGTGGTGAGTGATGGTGAGTGATGGTGAGTGATGGTGAGTGATGGTGAGTGGTGGTGAGTGATGGTGAGTGATGATGGTGAGTGATGGTGAGTGGTGGTGGTGAGTGATGGTGAGTGATGGTGAGTGTTGATGGTGAGTGATGGTGAGTGTTGATGGTGAGTGAGTGGTGAGTGATGGTGAGTGTTGATGGTGAGTGGTGGTGAGTGTTGATGGTGAGTGATGGTGAGTCATGGTGAGTGATGGTGAGTCATGGTGAGTGGTGGTGAGTGGTGGTGCGTGGTGGTGAGTGATGGTGAGTGTTGATGGTGAGTGATGGTGAGTGATGGTGAGTGATGATGGTGAGTGATGGTGAGTGTTGATGGTGAGTGGTGGTGAGTGATGGTGAGTGATGGTGAGTGTTGATGGTGAGTGATGGTGAGTGATGGTGGTGAGTGATGGTGAGTCATGGTGAGTGATGGTGAGTCATGGTGAGTGATGGTGAGTCATGGTGAGTGATGGTGAGTGGTGGTGAGTGGTGGTGAGTGATGATGGTGAGTGATGGTGAGTGTTGATGGTGAGTGATGATGGTGAGTGATGGTGAGTGTTGATGGTGAGTGATGGTGAGTGATGATGGTGAGTGATGGTGAGTGGTGATGGTGAGTGATGGTGGTGAGTGATGGTGAGTGATGGTGAGTGTTGATGGTGAGTGATGGTGAGTGATGATGGTGAGTGATGGTGAGTGTTGATGGTGAGTGATGGTGAGTGATGGTGAGTGTTGATGGTGAGTGATGGTGAGTGTTGATGGTGAGTGGTGGTGAGTGATGGTGAGTGATGGTGAGTGTTGATAGTGAGTGATGGTGAGTGATGGTGAGTGTTGATGGTGAGTGATGGTGAGTGATGGTGAGTGGTGGTGAGTGATGGTGAGTGGTGGTGAGTGATGGTGAGTGTTGATGGTGAGTGATGGTGAGTGTTGATGGTGAGTGATGGTGAGTGATAGTGAAATCACGTCGTCCTAGCGAGCTAGACTCTCTCTGTCGCCCTCCGTTTCACCCTTAGGATCCAGGCGGTGTAGCGAGGCACATCTCATCGTGACCCTGGTGGTGACCTCCACCAGGGGTCACGAGCCTGAGACTCGTGACCCTGCTGGACGACTCTGAGACTCGTGACCCTAGCGGCGATGTCCACCAGGGGTCACGAGCCTAGAAACTCCACCAGGGTCACGAGACTCGTGACCCTGGTGGTGACCTCCACCGGGGTCACGAGCCTAGAAACTCGTGACCCCTGCGGTGACCTCCACCGGGGTCACGAGCCTAGAAACTCGTGACCCCTGCGGTGACCTCCACCGGGGTCACGAGCCTAGAAACTCGTGACCCTGGTGGTGACCTCCACCAGGGTCACGAGCCTAGAAACTCGTGACCCTGGTGGTGACCTCCACCGGGGTCACGAGCCTAGAAACTCGTGACCCCTGCGGTGACCTCCACCGGGGTCACGGGCCTAGAAACTCGTGACCCCCCTGCAGTAACGTCCACCAGGGTCACGAGATTCGTGACCCTGCCTGAGACTCGTGACCCTGGTGGTGACGTCACCACCACCAGGGGTCACGAGCCTGACACTCGTGACCCTGGTGGTGACGTCACCACCACCAGGGGTCACGAGCCTGACACTCGTGACCCCTGGTGGTGGTGACCTCCACCAGGGGTCACGAGCCTGACACTCGTGACCCCTGGTGGTGGTGACCTCCACCAGGGGTCACAAGCCTGACACTCGTGACCCCTGGTGGTGACATCACCACCACCAGGGGTCACGAGTCTGACACTCGTGACCCCTGGTGGTGGTGACCTCCACCAGGGGTCACGAGCCTGACACTCGTGACCCCTGGTGGTGGTGACCTCCACCAGGGGTCACGAGCCTGACACTCGTGACCCCTGGTGGTGGTGACCTCCACCAGGGGTCACGAGTCTGACACTCGTGACCCCTGGTGGTGGTGACCTCCACCAGGGGTCACGAGCCTGACACTCGTGACCCCTGGTGGTGGTGACCTCCACCAGGGGTCACGAGCCTGACACTCGTGACCCCTGGTGGTGGTGACCTCCACCAGGGGTCACGAGCCTGACACTCGTGACCCCTGGTGGTGACCTCCACCAGGGGTCACGAGCCTGACACTCGTGACCCCTGGTGGTGGTGACCTCCACCAGGGTCACGAGTCATCTTACAGATGACTAGTCGATAGTCAGAGGGCAGATCAGCTCCACGGTAGGTCCTGGTGTCAAGGACATGGGCCCGCATCCGCTGTTCCGTCACTATGTAGTCCAGCAGATGTTCTTGCTTGGACCCGGCATGCATCCATGATGTTGTGTGGATGTGCCGATGCCGGAACAGCGTGTTGGTAATTACAAGCCCATGGGCTGCACAAAAATTCTAGCGGACTCCTACCGTTGTTATTGAGCTGATCTGGCCCATGCCCTCCAATCACTCCAGACCAGGTGCCAGCATCGTGACCAACTCGGGCATTGAAGTCACCCAACAAGATGACTCTATCCCGAGGTGCCACTTTAGCCAGCACCTGTGACAGGAGGTCATAGAAGGCATCTGACTCATCGGCTTTGCCTGCATCCCTCCACGGATGTTCATCTTCGGTGGGGGCATAAGTAACCACGACCACCATTCTTCGCCTCCGGTTGATGGGAAGGCGAGCCCAAAGTAGCCTGGGGCTTACAGCTTCCCACACCTCACCGCCACGCTCCCACGCCCCCTTCATTATTTTGTTCAAAAGAAGACCCACACCCTGTTGTTTGGCAGTCTGCTGCCCCGAGTAGAGGGACTGTCCACCCCTCACGGTGGCAGGAGCCAGAGCCGGTCCACCGGACCTCATGAATGCCGCATAGATCCAGGCGGTACCGGTCCAGCTCCCGACAGAGGAGTGGCAGCCTCTCCTCCGCAGTGAGCGTTCGAACATTCCATGTGGCCACCCGTAGTCGCTTTTCGTTGTTTCTGGAGGAGCCCCGAGGGTAGGTATTCAATCTCCTGGCTCCGCCAATTGGGGTTTGGCCAGGAGACGTCATAGACGCCTGGCCCCCCGGGGCCTCCGGCACAAGCTTTGTTTGATATTCTTTGTGGTATTGTGGTAATTTATTTGAAGGTGGAAGGGTTTTACTAGCCCCTCGCACCCCAAAGACATAGGCACAGACACCGACACACACAGACAGACACATATGAAGACAAAGACACACAGACAAAGACATACACACAGACAAAGACATACACACAGACAAAGACACAAACAGATACACAGTCTTTGTGTTTGTGTGTGTGTCTGTGTGTCTGTGTGTGTGTTTGTGTGTGTGTCCGTGTCTGTGTGTCTTTGTCTGTGTGTGTGTCTGTGTGTCTGTGTGTGTTTGTGTGTGTGTCCGTGTCTGTGTCTTTGTGTCTGTGTGTCTTTGTATGTGTGTGTCTGTGTTTTTGTGTCTGTGTGTCTGTTTTTGTCTGTGTGTCTTTGTGGTGTGCGTCTATTGCTCAACCACGTTATGTATGCGGATGATGTGGTAATAGCTGCTCATTCAGAGGAGGAGTTGGAGACGCTGCTGCTGAGACTGGAGCGTGCCACTAAGAGGTGGGGCCTTACCATCAGCCCCACCAAAACTAAGCACCTGCCTGGGTATTTTGTACCATCGGACACTCCACCCCCACAACTCCCAATCGGTGATGGGGCAGTTGTGGAGAGAGTGGAGAGTTTCCCATACCTGGGCAGTGTGCTTATGACCGGCTCCGGTTTAACAGCAGAGGTCTCACTCCGAATCAGTCGAGTGGCAATATCTTTTCATCGGTTGCGTAACGCTGTGTGGAAGCTACCTGGTCTGTCGCTCCGCACTAAGCTTCAGGTCTTCTCAGCCACAGTCATTCCCTCCCTTCTCTACGCTTGCGAAACGTGGACCCCCCTAATGGAACATCTTCGCCGGTTAGAAACATTTAGGCTAGCCTGCCTACGATCCATCCTGGGTTTAACCAGACTGGATTGTGTGAGGAGCTCACAAATCCTTGAAAGATCTGGGCAAGGTCCCATCGGTGAGCTCCTCCAGCAGGCAAGGCTGCGATGGCTGGGTCATGTTGCCCGCATGCCCAGCCACCGCATGCCGAAACAGCTTTTGTTCGGCCGGATCGAGGGGGCTAAACGGGCGCGGCACGGTCTAGGGAAGAGATGGAGTGATGTGGTACAGGAGGACGTGGAGCTGAGTAGACTTGCCGATGACTGGTACCAGCGGTGTCAAGATCGGCCTCTGTGGAGGAGGCTCGTGAAGGATGCTACTGGGCAGTTGGAGGCAGTCGCCCTCCAACAACAACGGAGGGCGGAGGAGCAACGCTCACAACAACGAGCGGAGCGCCGGGTGGCTAAAGCACAGCAGATTGGCACAGTAGGGGGCACAGGTGGTGCATCAGCCAGTCATCTCAGTCAGTCGACCCGTGGCACCTGGGTCTGCCCCGTGACCTCCTGCCAGCGGGCGTTCGACACTTCACGTGGCCTCAAGGTGCACATAGCCTGGTACAAGCGTCGTGGTGACGTCACCGCCACTTAGTGGCGAATGGCGGTTGTTGTTGTGTCTGTGTGTGTGTCTGTGTGTGTCTTTGTGTGTGTCTGTGTGTATGCCTTTGTGTTTGTCTGTGTGTGTGTCTTTGTGTGTATCTGTGTGTGTGTCTTTGTGTGTGTCTGTGTGTCTGTCTTTGTGTGTGTCTGTGTGTATGTCTTTGTGTTTGTCTGTGTGTATGTCTTTGTGTGTGTCTGTGTGTATGTCCTTGTGTGTGTCTGTGTGTATGTCTTTGTGTTTGTCTGTGTGTATGTCTTTGTGCGTGTGTGTTTTTGTCTGAGTGACATACACACAGACATACACACAAAGATATACACACACAGACACAGACAAAGACATACACACAGAGACACAGACATAGACACACAGACACAGACAAAGACATACACACGAAGACAGAGACAAAGACATACACACAAAGACACAGACAAAGACATACACAGACACAGACAAAGACATACACACAAAGACATACACACAGACACAGACAAAGACATACACACAAAGACATACACACAGACACAGACAAAGACATACACACAGACACAGACACAGACAAAGACATACACACAAAGACATACACACACAGACAGAGACAAAGACATACACACAGACAAAGACATACACACACAGACACAGACAAAGACATACACACAGACACACACATACAAAGACACACACATACAAAGACACACACACAGACACACACATACAAAGACACACAGACACAAAGACATACACACAGATGCACACACACACAGTCACAAAGACACAGACGAAGACACACACAGACACAAAAACACACATACAGACACAGACACACATACACATACACACAGACACACAGACACACACACAGACACAGACACAAAGACATACACACAGATGCACACACAAACAGACACAAAGACACGGACAAAGACACACACAGACGCAAAAACACACACACAGACACAGACACACATGCACACAGACACACACACAGACACACACACATACAAAGACACACAGACACAAAGACATACACACAGATGCACACACACAGACACACACACAGACACACACACACACATACACACAGATGCACACACACACATACACATACACACAGACACACACACAGACACACACACACATACAAAGACACACAGACACAAAGACATACACACAGATGCACACACACACACAGACACAAAGACATACACAGATGCACACACACACAGACACAAAGACACACAGACAAATACACACACAGACGCAAAAACACACACACAGACACAGACACACAGACACACACACAGACACACACACACAGACACAGACACACACGCAGATGCACACACACACAGACACAAAGACACAGACAAAGACACACACAGACACAAAAACACACACACAGACACACATACACATACACAAAGACACACAGACACACACACAAAGACATACAAACAGATGCACACACACACAGACACAGACACAAAGACACACAGACAAAGACACACAGACGCAAAAACACACACACAGACACAGACACACATACACACAGACACACACACAGACACACACACACATACAAAGACACACAGACACAAAGACATACACACAGATGCACACACACACACAAAGACACACAGACAAAGACACACACAGACACAAAAACACACACACAGACACATACACACAGACACACAGACACACACAGACACAGACACAAAAACACACACACACAGACACACATACACACAGACACACACAGACACACACACAGACACAAAGACACACAGACACAAAGACATACACACAGATGCACACACACACACAGACACAGACACAAAGACACACAGACAAAGACACACACAGACACAAAAACACACACACAGACACAGACACACATACACACAGACACACAGACACACACACACAGACGCAAAAACACACACACACAGACACACATACACACAGACACACACACAGACACACAGACACACACACAGACACACACAGTCTCACACACACACAGACACTAAGACACACAGACAAAGACACACACAGACGCAAAAAAACACACACACAGACACAGACACACATACACACAGACACACACACAGACACACGCACACACATACAAAGACACACAGACACAAAGACATACACACAGATGCACACACAGACACACACACAGACACACACACACATACACACAGATGCACACACACACAGACACATACACACAGACACACACACAGACACACACACACATACAAAGACACACAGACACAAAGACATACACACAGATGCACACACAGACACAAAGACATACACAGATGCACACACACACACAGACACAAAGACACACAGACAAATACACACACAGACGCAAAAACACACACACAGACACAGACACACAGACACACACACAGACACACACACAGACACAGACACACACGCAGATGCACACACACACAGACACAAAGACACAGACAAAGACACACACAGACACAAAAACACATACACAGACACACACACAAAGACATACAAACAGTCTCACACACACACACACAGACAGACAGACACACACACATACAAAGACACACAGACACAAAGACATACACACAGATGCACACACACACAGACACAAAGACATACACACAGATGCACACATACACACACACAGACACAGACGCAAAAACACACACAAAGACACACACATACAAAGACACACAGACACACACACACAGACACATACACACAAGGACATGGCGTTCTAAGTGTCAAGCACATTCCCACTGTATCTCTCTCTGTCTCTCCCATTTCCTGTGTGACACGTGGAGCGAGAGAGATAAGAGAGAGAGAGAGATAAGAGAGAGAGGTGCAGACTCAATAATGAGCCTCAAGGATGAGACACGGGGGAGAGGGAGGGATGGGGAGAGAGACACGGGGAGAGAGAGACACGGGAAGAGAGAGACACGGGGAGAGGGAGACACGGGGAGAGAGAGACACGGGGAGAGAGACTGGGGGAGAGACACGGGGAGACACGGGGAGAGAGAGACACGGGGAGAGAGACACGGGGGGGAGAGGGAGGGATGGGGAGAGAGACACGGGGGGAGAGAGACACGGGGAGAGAGAGACACGGGAGAGAGACACGGGGGGAGAGAGACACGGGGAGAGAGAGACACGGGAGAGAGAGACACGGGAGAGAGAGAGACACGGGGAGAGAGACACGGGGAGAGAGCCCCAGGGAGAGAGAGACATGGGGAGAGAGAGACACAGGGAGAGAGACACGGGGAGAGACACAGGGAGAGAGACACGGGGAGAGAGAGACACGGGGAGAGAGAGACACGGGGAGAGAGAGACACGGGGGGAGAGCGACACGGGGAGAGAGAGACACGGGGAGAGAGACACGGGGAGAGAGACACGGGGAGTGAGACACGGGGAGAGAGAGACACGGGGAGAGAGAGACACGTGGAGAGTGAGACACGGGGAGAGAGACACGGGGAGAGAGACACGGGAGAGAGACGCGGGGAGAGAGAGACACGGGGAGAGAGAGACACGGGGGGAGAGACACGGGGGGAGTGAGACACGGGAAGAGAGAGACACGGGGAGAGAGAGACACGGGGAGAGAGAGACACGGGGGAGAGAGACACGGGGGGAGACACAGGGAGAGAGACACGGGGAGAGAGACACAGGGAGAGAGACACGGGGAGATACACAGGGAGAGAGAGACACGGGGAGTGAGACACGGGGAGAGAGAGACACGGGGAGAGAGAGACACGGGGAGAGAGAGACACGGGGGAGAGAGACACGGGGGGAGACACAGGGAGAGAGACACAGGGAGAGAGACACGGGGAGATACACAGGGAGAGAGACACAGGGAGAGAGACACGGGGAGACTGACACGGGGGGAGAGAGACACGGAGAGAGACACGGGGAGAGAGACACAGGGAGAGAGACACGGGGAGTGAGACACGGGGAGAGAGAGACACGGGGGGAGAGAAACGGGGGGAGAGAGACACGGGAAGAGATAGACGCGGGGGGAGAGACACGGGGAGAGAGACACGGGGAGTGAGACACGGGGAGAGAGAGACACGGGGAGAGAGACACGTGGAGAGAGAGACACGGGGAGAGAGAGACACGGGGAGAGAGACACGGGGAGAGAGACACGGGGAGTGAGACACGGGGAGAGAGAGACACGGGGAGAGAGACACGTGGAGAGAGAGACACGGGGGGAGAGAGACACGGGGAGAGAGAGACACGGGGGGAGAGAGACACGGGAGAGAGACACGGGGAGAGAGAGACACGGAGAGAGAGACACGGGGAGAGAGAGACACGGGGGGAGAGAAACACGGGGAGAGAGAGACACGGGGGGAGAGAGACATGGGGAGAGATAGACACGGGGAGAGAGACACGGGAGAGAGACACGGGAGAGAGACACGGGGAGAGAGAGACACGGGGAGAGAGACACGGGGGGAGAGACACGGGAGAGAGACACGGGGGGAGAGAGACACGGGGAGAGAGAGACACGGGGAGAGAGAGACACGGGGAGAGAGACACGGGAGAGAGACACGGGGAGAGAGAGACACGGGGGGAGAGAGACGGGGAGAGAGAGACACGGGGAGAGAGAGACACGGGGGGAGAGACACGGGAGAGAGACACGGGGAGAGAGACACGGGGAGAGAGACACGGGGAGAGAGACACGGGGAGAGAGAGACACGGGGAGAGAGACACGGGGAGAGAGACACGGGGAGAGAGAGACACGGGGGGAGAGAGACACGGGGGGAGAGAGACACGGGGAGAGAGACACGGGGAGAGAGACACGGGGAGAGAGACACGGGGAGAGAGACACGGGCAGAGAGAGACACAGAGAGAGACACAGAGAGAGAGACACACAGAGAGAGAGATACACGGGGGGAGAGAGACACGGGGGGAGAGAGACACGGGGGGAGTGAGACACAGGGAGAGAGACACAGGGAGAGAGACACGGTGATAGAGAGACACGGTGATAGAGAGACACAGGGAGAGAGACACGGGGGGAGAGAGACACGGGGGGAGAGACAAAGAGAGACACAGAGAGAGAGACACGGGGAGAGAGAGACACGGGGGGAGAGAGACACGGGGGGAGAGAGACACGGGGGGAGAGAGACACGGGGGGAGTGAGACACGGTGATAGAGACACGGTGATAGAGACACGGTGATAGAGACACGGTGATAGAGACACGGTGATAGAGACACGGTGATAGAGACACGGTGATAGAGACACGGTGATAGAGACACGGTGATAGGGACACGGTGATAGGGACACCGTGATAGAGACACCGTGATAGAGACACCGTGATAGAGACACCGTGATAGAGACACGGTGATAGAGACACGGTGATAGAGACACGGGGGGAGAGAGACACGGGGGGAGAGAGACACGGTGATAGGGACACGGTGATAGAGACACGGTGAAAGAGACACGGTGATAGAGACACCGTGATAGAGACACGGGGGGAGAGACACGGGGAGAGAGACACGGTGACAGAGACACGGTGATAGTGACATGGTGAAAGAGACACGGTGATAGAGACACGGTGATAGAGGGACACGGGGAGAGAGACACAGGGAGAGAGACAGAGAGAGAGACACGGGGAGAGAGACACGGGGAGAGAGGGGGGGATGGGGAGAGAGACACGTGGGGGGAGAGACACAGAGAGAGAGACACGTGGGGGGAGAGACACAGAGAGAGAGAGACACGGGGAGAGAGAGACACGGGGAGACACGGGGAGAGAGAGACACAGGGAGAGAGACACGGAGAGAGAGACACGGAGAGACACGGGGGGAGAGAGACACGGGGAGACACGGGGAGAGAGAGACACAGGGAGAGAGACACGGAGAGAGAGACACAGAGAGACACGGGGGGAGAGAGACACGGGGAGAGACACGGGGAGAGAGAGACAGTGAGAGAGAGAGACAGGGACAGAGACACGGCGAGAGAGAGACAGAGAGAGACACGGGGGGAGAGAGACACGGGGGGAGAGACAGAGAGACACACAGAGAGACACAGAGAGAGACACG
>NW_027423443.1:0-76889 GCF_048934315.1 Petromyzon marinus
GGACCGCCCGGGACCGCCCGGGGACCGCCCAGGACCGCCCTGGAATGCCCGGGACCGCCCGGGACCGCCGGGACCGCCCGGGACCGCCCGGGACCGCCCTGGAATCGCCGGGACCGCCCGGGACCGCCTGGGACCGCCCGGACCGCCCGGGACCGCCTGGGACCGCCCGGGACCGCCCGGGACCGCCCGGGACCGCCCGGGACCGCCCAGGACCGCCCGGGACCGCCCCGGACCGCCTAGGACCGCCCGGGACCGCCCGGGACCGCCCGGGACCGCCCCGGGACCACCTCGGGACCGCCCGGGACCGCCCAGGACCGCCCGGGACCGCCCGGGACCGCCCGGGACCGCCCAGGACCCGCCCTGGAACGCCCGGGACCGCCCGGGACCGCCCGGGACCGCCCTGGACCGCCCGGGACCGCCCTGGAACGCCCGGGACCGCCTGGGACCGCCCGGGACCGCCCGGGACCGCCCGGGACCGCCCGGGACCGCCCGGGATCGCCAGGGACCGCCCGGGACCGCCCGGGACCGCCCGGGACCGCCCGGGACCGCCTCGGACCGCCCGGGACCGCCCAGGACCGCCCGGGACCGCCTCGGACCGCCCGGGACCGCCCCGGACCGCCCGGGACCGCCCTGGAATGCCCGGGACCGCCTGGGACCGCCCTGGACCGCCCGGGACCACCCTGGAACGCCCCGGGACCGCCCGGGACCGCCCGGGACCGCCCGGGACCCCCTGGGACCGCCCGGGACCGCCCCAGACCGCCCGGGACCGCCCGGGACCGCCCGGGACCGCACGGGACCGCCCGGGACCGCCCGGGACCGCCCAGGACCGCCCTGGAACGCCCGGGACCGCCCGGGACCGCCCGGGACCGCTCTGGACCACCCTGGACGCCCGGGACCGCCCTGGAACGCCCGGACTGCCCGGGACCGCCCAGGACCGCCCGGGACCGCCTGGGACCACCCGGGACCGCCCGGGACCGCCCCGGACCGCCCGGGACCGCCCGGGACCGCCCGGGACCGCACGGGACCGCCCCGGACCGCCCGGGACCGCCCTAGAACGCCCGGGACCGCCCGGGACCACCCGGGCCGCCCCGGACCTGCCCGGAACCGCCCAGGACCGCCCTGGAACGCCCGGGACCGCCCGGGACCGCCCGGGACCGCCCTGGACCGCCCGGGACCGCCCTGGAACGCCCGGGACCGCCCGGGACCGCCCGGGACCGCCCGGGACCGCCCGGGACCGCCTGGGACCGCCCGGGACCGCCCCAGACCGCCCGGGACCGCCCGGGACCGCCCGGGACCACACGGGACCGCCCGGGACCGCCCTGACCGCCCGGGACCGCCCTTGAACGCCCGGGACCGCCCGGGACCGCCCGGGACCGCCCGGACCGCCCAGGACCGCCTGGGACCGCCCGGGACCGCCCCAGACCGCCCGGGACCGCCCGGGACCGCCCGGGACCGCACGGGACCGCCCGGGACCGCCCGGGACCGCCCAGGACCGCCCCGGACCGCCCGGGACCGCCTCGGACCGCCCGGGACTGCCCAGGACCGCCCGGGACCGCCCGGGACCGCCCAGGACCGCCCGGGACCGCCCAGGACCGCCCGGGACCGCCAAGGACCGCCCTGGAACGCCCGGGACCGCCCAGGACCGTCCGGAACCGCGCTGGACCGCCCGGGACCGCCCGGGACCGCCCAGGACCGCCCCGGACCGCCCGGGACCGCACCCGGACCGGCCCAGGACCACACCCGGACCGCCCGGGACCGCCCCGGACCGCCTAGGACCGCCCGGGAACGCCCGGGACCCGCCCGGGATCGCCCGGGACCGCCTGG
Source organism: Petromyzon marinus (assembly GCF_048934315.1). Classification (NCBI taxonomy): domain Eukaryota; kingdom Metazoa; phylum Chordata; class Hyperoartia; order Petromyzontiformes; family Petromyzontidae; genus Petromyzon; species Petromyzon marinus. Next base: position 1,825 of record NW_027423443.1, read on the forward strand.
GACCGCCCGGGACCGCCCGGGACCGCCTCGGACCGGCCCGGGACCGCCCAGGACCGCCCGGGACCGCCTCGGACCGCCCGGGACCGCCCCGGACCGCCCGAAACCGCCCTGGAATGCCCGGGACCACTCGGGACCGCCCGGGACCGCCCGGACCGCCCGGGACCGCCTCGGACCGCCGGGACCACCCAGGACCGCCCTGGAACGCTCGGGACCGCCCGGGACCGCCCGGGACCGCTCTGGACCGCCCTGAACGCCCGGGACCGCCCGGGACCGCCCGGGACCGCCCGGGACCGCCCGGGACCGCCTGGGACCGCCCGGGACCGCCCCAGACCGCCGGGGACCGCCCGGGACCGCACGGGACCGCCCAGGACCGCCCGGGACCGCCCAGGACCGCCCTGGAACGCCCGGGACCGCCCGGGACCGCCCGGGACCGCTGTGGACCGCCCTGGAACGCCCGGGACCGCCCTGGAACGCCCGGGACTGCCCGGGACCGCCCGGGACCGCCCGGGACAGCCCGGGACCGCCCCGGACCGCCCGGGACCACCCGGGGACCGCCCGGGACCGCCCCGGACCGCCCGGGACCGCCCGGGACCGCCCGGGACCGCACGGACCGCCCGGGACCGCCCGGGACCGCCCACCCCCCCGGACCGCCTGGGACCGCCTCGGACCGCCCGGGACCGCCTCGGACCGCCCGCAGGACCGCCCGGGACCGCCCGGGACCACCCGTGACCGCCCGGGACCGCCCGGGACCGCCCGGGACCGCCCAGGACCGCCCTGGAATGCCCGGGACCGCCCGGGACCGCCCGGGACCGCCCGGGACCGCCCGGGACCGCCCTGGAACGCCCGGGACCGCCCGGGACCGCCTGGGACCGCCCGGGACCGCCCGGGACCGCCTTGGACCGCCCGGGACCGCCCGGGACCGCCCGGGACCGCCCGGGACCGCCCAGGACCGCCCGGGACCGCCAAGGACCGCCCTGGAACGCCCGGGGACCGCCCAGGACCGTCCGGAACCGCGCTGGACCGCCCGGGACCGCCCGGGACCGCCCAGGACCGCCCCGGACCGCCCGGGACCGCACCCGGACCGCCCAGGACCACACCCGGACCGCCGGGACCGCCCCGGACCGCCTAGGACCGCCCGGGACCGCCCGGGACCGCCCGGGATCGCCCGGGACCGCCCGGGACCGCCCGGGACCGCCCGGGACCGCCTCGGACCCGCCCGGGACCGCCCAGGACCGCCCGGGACCGCCTCGGACCGCCCGGGACCGCCCCGGACCGCCCGAAACCGCCCTGGAATGCCCGGGACCACTCGGGACCGCCCGGACCGCCCGGACCGCCCGGGACCGCCTCGGACCGCCGGGACCACCCAGGACCGCCCTGGAACGCTCGGGACCGCCCGGGACCGCCCGGGACCGCTCTGGACCGCCCTGGAACGCCCGGGACCGCCCGGGACCGCCCGGGACCGCCCGGGACCGCCCGGGACCGCCTGGGACCGCCCGGGACCGCCCCAGACCGCCGGGGACCGCCCGGGACCGCACGGGACCGCCCAGGACCGCCCGGGACCGCCCAGGACCGCCCTGGAACGCCCGGGACCGCCCGGGACCGCCCGGGACCGCTGTGGACCGCCCTGGAACGCCCGGGACCGCCCTGGAAACGCCCGGGCCTGCCCGGGACCGCCCGGGACCGCCCGGGACCGCCCGGGACCGCCCCGGACCGCCTGGGACCACCCGGGACCGCCCGGGACCGCTCTGGACCGCCCCTGGAACGCCCGGGACCGCCCGGGACCGCCCGGGACCGCCCGGGACCGCCCAGGACCGCCCGGGACCGCCAAGGACCGCCCTGGAACGCCCGGGACCGCCCAGGACCGTCCGGAACCGCGCTGGACCGCCCGGGACCGCCCGGGACCGCCCAGGACCGCCCCGGACCGCCCGGGACCGCACCCGGACCGCCCAGGACCACACCCGGACCGCCGGACCGCCCCGGACCGCCTAGGACCGCCCGGGACCGCCCGGGACCGCCCGGGATCGCCCGGGACCGCCCGGGACCGCCCGGGACCGCCCGGGACCGCCTCGGACCGCCCGGGACCGCCCAGGACCGCCCGGGACCGCCTCGGACCGCCCGGGACCGCCCCGGACCGCCCGAAAACCGCCCTGGAATGCCCGGGACCACTCGGGACCGCCCGGGACCGCCCGGACCGCCCGGGACCGCCTCGGACCGCCGGGACCACCCAGGACCGCCCTGGAACGCTCGGACCGCCCGGGACCGCCCGGGACCGCTCTGGACCGCCCTGGAACGCCCGGGACCGCCCGGGACCGCCCGGGACCGCCCGGGACCGCCCGGGACCGCCTGGGACCGCCCGGGACCGCCCCAGACCGCCGGGGACCGCCCGGGACCGCACGGGACCGCCCAGGACCGCCCGGGACCGCCCAGGACCGCCCTGGAACGCCCGGGACCGCCCGGGACCGCCCGGGACCGCTGTGGACCGCCCTGGAACGCCCGGGACCGCCCTGGAACGCCCGGGCCTGCCCGGGACCGCCCGGGACCGCCCGGGACCGCCCGGGACCGCCCCGGACCGCCTGGGACCACCCGGGACCGCCCGGGACCGCTCTGGACCGCCCTGGAACGCCCGGGACCGCCCGGGACCGCCCGGGACCGCCCGGGACCGCCCGGGACCGCCTGGGACCGCCCGGGACCGCCCCAGACCGCCGGGGACCGGCCCGGGACCGCACGGGACCGCCCAGGACCGCCCGGGACCGCCCAGGACCGCCCTGGAACGCCCGGGACCGCCCGGACCGCCCGGGACCGCTGTGGACCGCCCTGGAACGCCCGGGACCGCCCTGGAACGCCCGGGACTGCCCGGGACCGCCCGGGACCGCCCGGGACCGCCCGGGACCGCCCCGGACCGCCCGGGACCACCCGGGACCGCCCGGGACCGGCCCGGACCGCCCGGGACCGCCGGGGACCGCCCGGGACCGCACGGGACCGCCCGGGACCGCCCGGGACCGCCCGACCCCCCTGGACCGCCTGGGACCGCCTCGGACCGCCCGGGACCGCCTCGGACCGCCCGGGACCACCCGTGACCGCCCGGGACCGCCCGGGACCGCCCGGGACCGCCCAGGACCGCCCTGGAATGCCCGGGACCGCCCGGGACCGCCCGGGACCGCCCGGGACCGCCCGGGACCGCCCTGGAACGCCCGGGACCGCCCGGGACCGCCTGGGACCGCCCGGGACCGCCCGGGACCGCCTGGGACCGCCCGGGACCGCCCGGGACCGCCCGGGACCGCCCGGGACCGCCCAGGACCGCCCGGGACCGCCAAGGACCGCCCTGGAACGCCCGGGACCGCCCAGGACCGTCCGGAACCGCGCTGGACCGCCCGGGACCGCCCGGGACCGCCCAGGACCGCCCCGGACCGCCCGGGACCGCACCCGGACCGCCCAGGACCACACCCGGACCGCCCGGGACCGCCCCGGACCGCCTAGGACCGCCCGGGACCGCCCGGGACCGCCCGGGATCGCCGGGACCGCCCGGGACCGCCCGGGACCGCCCGGGACCGCCTCGGACCGCCCGGGACCGCCCAGGACCGCCCGGGGACCGCCTCGGACCGCCCGGGACCGCCCCGGACCGCCCGAACCGCCCTGGAATGCCCGGGACCACTCGGGACCGCCCGGGACCGCCCGGACCGCCCGGGACCGCCTCGGACCGCCGGGACCACCCAGGACCGCCCTGGAACGCTCGGGACCGCCCGGGACCGCCCGGGACCGCTCTGGACCGCCCTGGAACGCCCGGGACCGCCCGGGACCGCCCGGGACCGCCCGGGACCGCCCGGGACCGCCTGGGACCGCCCGGGACCGCCCCAGACCGCCGGGGACCGCCCGGGACCGCACGGGACCGCCCAGGACCGCCCGGGACCGCCCAGGACCGCCCTGGAACGCCCGGGACCGCCCGGGACCGCCCGGGACCGCTGTGGACCGCCCTGGAACGCCCGGGACCGCCCTGGAACGCCCGGGACTGCCCGGGACCGCCCGGGACCGCCCGGGACCGCCCGGGACCGCCCCGGACCGCCCGGGACCACCCGGGACCGCCCGGGACCGCCCCGGACCGCCCGGGACCGCCCGGGACCGCCCGGGACCGCACGGGACCGCCCGGGACCGCCCCGGGACCGCCCGACCCCCCTGGACCGCCTGGGACCGCCTCGGACCGCCCGGGACCGCCTCGGACCGCCCGGGACCGCCCAGGACCGCCCGGGACCGCCCGGGACCACCCGTGACCGCCCGGGACCGCCCGGGACCGCCCGGGACCGCCCAGGACCGCCCTGGAATGCCCGGGACCGCCCGGACCGCCCGGGACCGCCCGGGACCGCCCGGGACTGCCCTGGAACGCCCGGGACCGCCCGGGACCGCCTGGGACCGCCCGGGGACCGCCCGGGACCGCCTGGGACCGCCCGGGACCGCCCGGACCGCCCGGGACCGCCCGGGACCTCCCAGGACCGCCCGGGACCGCCAAGGACCGCCCTGGAACGCCCGGGACCGCCCAGACCGTCCGGAACCGCGCTGGACCGCCCGGGACCGCCCGGGACCGCCCAGGACCGCCCCGGACCGCCCGGGACCGCACCCGGACCGCCCAGGACCACACCCGGACCGCCCGGGACCGCCCCGGACCGCCTAGGACCGCCCGGGACCGCCCGGGACCGCCCGGGATCGCCCGGGACCGCCCGGGACCGCCCGGGACCGCCCGGGACCGCCTCGGACCGCCCGGGACCGCCCAGGGACCGCCCGGGACCGCCCGGGACCGCCCGGGACCGCCCAGGACCGCCCTGGAACGCCCGGGACCGCCCGGGACCGCCCGGGACCGCCCTGGACCGCCCGGGACCGCCCTGGAACGCCCGGGACCGCCCGGGACCGCCCGGGACCGCCCGGGACCGCCCGGGACCGCCCGGGATCGCCAGGAACCGCCCGGGACCGCCCGGGACCGCCCGGGACCGCCCGGGACCGCCTCGGACCGCCCGGACCGCCCAGGACCGCCCGGGGAACCGCCTCGGACCGCCCGGGACCGCCCCGGACCGCCCGGGACCGCCCTGGAATGCCCGGGACCGCCTGGGACCGCCCTGGACCGCCCGGGACCACCCTGGAACGCCCGGGACCGCCCGGGACCGCCCGGGACCGCCCGGGACCGCCTGGGACCGCCCGGGACCGCCCCAGACCGCCCGGGACCGCCCGGGACCGCCCGGGACCGCACGGGACCGCCCGGGACCGCCCGGGACCGCCCAGGACCGCCCTGGAACGCCCGGACCGCCCGGGACCGCCCGGGACCGCTCTGGACCGCCCTGGAACGCCCGGGACCGCCCTGGAACGCCCGGGACTGCCCGGGACCGCCCGGGACCGCCCGGGACCGCCTGGGACCACCCGGGACCGCCCGGGACCGCCCGGACCGCCCGGGACCGCCCGGGACCGCCCGGGACCGCACGGGACCGCCCCGGACCGCCCGGGACCGCCCTAGAACGCCCGGGACCGCCCGGGACCACCCGGGCCGCCCCGGACTGCCCGGGACCGCCTCGGACCGCCCGGGACCGCCCAGGACCGCCCGGGACCGCCCGGTACCACCCGGGACCGCCCGGGACCGCCCGGGACCGCCCGTAACCGCCCAGGACCGCCCTGGAACGCCCGGGACCGCCCGGGACCGCCCGGGGACCGCCCTGGACCGCCCGGGACCGCCCTGGAACGCCCGGGACCGCCCGGGACCGCCCGGGACCGCCCGGGACCGCCCGGGACCGCCTGGGACCGCCCGGGACCGCCCCAGACCGCCCGGGACCGCCCGGGACCGCCCGGGACCACACGGGACCGCCCGGGACCGCCCTGGACCGCCCGGGACCGCCCTTGAACGCCCGGGACCGCCCGGGACCGCCCGGGACCGCCCGGGACCGCCCAGGACCGCCTGGGACCGCCCCGGACCGCCCCAGACCGCCCGGGACCGCCCGGGACCGCCCGGGACCGCACGGGACCGCCCGGGACCGCCCGGGACCGTCCAGGACCGCCCCGGACCGCCCGGGACCGCCTCGGACCGCCCGGGACTGCCCAGGACCGCCCGGGACCGCCCGGGACCGCCCGGGACCGCCCGGGACCGCCCAGGACCGCCCGGGACCGCCAAGGACCGCCCTGGAACGCCCGGGACCGCCCGGGACCGCCCTGGACCGCCCGGGACCGCCCAGGACCGCCCCGGACCGCCCGGGACCGCCTCGGACCGCCCGGGACTGCCCAGGACCGCCCGGGACCGCCCGGGACCGCCCGGGACCGCCCGGGACCGCCCAGGACCGCCCGGGACCGCCAAGGACCGCCCTGGAACGCCCGGGACCGCCCAGGACCGTCCGGAACCGCGCTGGACCGCCCGGGACCGCCCGGGACCGCCCAGGACCGCCCCGGACCGCCCGGGACCGCACCCGGACCGCCCAGGACCACACCCGGACCGCCCGGGACCGCCCCGGACCGCCTAGGACCGCCCGGGGACCGCCCGGGACCGCCCGGGATCGCCCGGGACCGCCCGGGACCGCCCGGGACCGCCCGGGACCGCCTCGGACCGCCCGGGACCGCCCAGGACCGCCCGGGACCGCCTCGGACCGCCCGGGACCGCCCCGGACCGCCCGAAACCGCCCTGGAATGCCCGGGAACACTCGGGACCGCCCGGGACCGCCCGGACCGCCCGGGACCGCCTCGGACCGCCGGGACCACCCAGGACCGCCCTGGAACGCTCGGGACCGCCCGGGACCGCCCGGGACCGCTCTGGACCGCCTGGAACGCCCGGGACCGCCCGGGACCGCCCGGGACCGCCGGGACCGCCCGGGACCGCCTGGGACCGCCCGGGACCGCCCCAGACCGCCGGGGACCGCCCGGGACCGCACGGGACCGCCCAGGACCGCCCGGGACCGCCCAGGACCGCCCTGGAACGCCCGGGACCGCCCGGGACCGCCCGGGACCGCTGTGGACCGCCCTGGAACGCCCGGGACCGCCCTGGAACGCCCGGGACTGCCCGGGACCGCCCGGGACCGCCCGGGACCGCCCGGACCGCCCCGACCGCCCGGGACCACCCGGGACCGCCCGGGACCGCCCCGGACCGCCCGGGACCGCCCGGGACCGCCGGGACCGCACGGGACCGCCCGGGACCGCCCGGGACCGCCCGACCCCCCGGACCGCCTGGGGACCGCCTCGGACCGCCCGGGACCGCCTCGGACCGCCCGGGACCGCCCAGGACCGCCCGGGACCGCCCGGGACCACCCGTGACCGCCCGGGACCGCCCGGGACCGCCCGGGACCGCCCAGGACCGCCCCTGGAATGCCCGGGACCGCCCGGGACCGCCCGGGACCGCCCGGGACCGCCCGGGACCGCCCTGGAACGCCCGGGACCGCCCGGGACCGCCTGGGACCGCCCGGGACCGCCCGGGACCGCCTGGGACCGCCCGGGACCGCCCGGGACCGCCCGGGACCGCCCGGGACCGCCCAGGACCGCCCGGGACCGCCAAGGACCGCCCTGGAACGCCCGGGACCGCCCAGGACCGTCCGGAACCGCGCTGGACCGCCCGGGACCGCCCGGGACCGCCCAGGACCGCCCCGGACCGCCCGGGACCGCACCCGGACCGCCCAGGACCACACCCGGACCGCCCGGGACCGCCCCGGACCGCCTAGGACCGCCCGGACCGCCCGGGACCGCCCGGGATCGCCCGGGACCGCCCGGGACCGCCCGGGACCGCCCGGGACCGCCTCGGACCGCCCGGGACCGCCCATGACCGCCCGGGACCGCCCGGGACCGCCCGGGACCGCCCAGGACCGCCCTGGAACGCCCGGGACCGCCCGGGACCGCCCGGGACCGCCCTGGACCGCCCGGGACCGCCTGGAACGCCCGGGACCGCCCGGGACCGCCCGGGACCGCCCGGGACCGCCCGGGACCGCCCGGGACCGCCCGGGATCGCCAGGGACCGCCCGGGACCGCCCGGGACCGCCCGGGACCGCCCGGGACCGCCTCGGACCGCCCGGGACCGCCCAGGACCGCCCGGGACCGCCTCGGACCGCCCGGGACCGCCCCGGACCGCCCGGGACCGCCCTGGAATGCCCGGGACCGCCTGGGACCGCCCTGGACCGCCCGGGACCACCCTGGAACGCCCGGGACCGCCCGGGACCGCCCGGGACCGCCCGGGACCGCCTGGGACCGCCCGGGACCGCCCCAGACCGCCCGGGACCGCCCGGGACCGCCCGGGACCGCACGGGACCGCCAGGGACCGCCCAGGACCGCCCTGGAACGCCCGGGACCGCCCGGGACCGCCCGGGACCGCTCTGGACCGCCCTGGAACGCCCGGGACCGCCCTGGAACGCCCGGGACTGCCCGGGACCGCCGGGCCGCCCGGGACCGCCTGGGACCCCGGGACCGCCCGGGACCGCCCCGGACCGCCCGGGACCGCCCGGGACCGCCCGGACCGCACGGGACCGCCCCGGACCGCCCGGGACCGCCCTAGAACGCCCTGGACCGCCCGGGACCACCCGGGCCGCCCCGGACTGCCCGGGACCGCCTCGGACCGCCCGGACCGCCCAGGACCGCCCGGGACCGCCCGGTACCACCCGGGCCGCCCCGGACCTGCCCGGGACCGCCTCGGACCGCCCGGGACCGCCCAGGACCGCCCGGGACCGCCCGGTACCACCGGGACCGCCCGGGACCGCCCGGGACCGCCCGTAACCGCCCAGGATCGCCCTGGAACGCCCGGGACCGCCCGGGACCGCCCGGGACCGCCCTGGACCGCCCGGGACCGCCCTGGAACGCCCGGGACCGCCCGGGACCGCCCGGGACGGCCCGGGACCGCCCGGGACCGCCTGGGACCGCCCGGGACCGCCCTAGACCGCCCGGGACCGCCCGGGACCGCCCGGGACCACACGGGACCGCCCGGGACCGCCCTGGACCGCCCCGGGACCGCCCTTGAACGCCCGGGACCGCCCGGGACCGCCCGGGACCGCCCGGGACCGCCCAGGACCGCCTGGGACCGCCCCGGACCGCCCCAGACCGCCCGGGACCGCCCGGGACCGCCCGGGACCGCACGGGACCGCCCGGGACCGCCCGGGACCGTCCAGGACCGCCCCGGACCGCCCGGGACCGCCTCGGACCGCCCGGGACTGCCCAGGACCGCCCGGGACCGCCCGGGACCGCCCGGGACCGCCCGGGACCGCCCAGGACCGCCCGGGACCGCCAAGGACCGCCCTGGAACGCCCGGGACCGCCCAGGACCGTCCGGAACCGCGCTGGACCGCCCGGGACCGCCCGGGACCGCCCAGGACCGCCCCGGACCGCCCAGGACCGCACCCGGACCGCCCAGGACCACACCCGGACCGCCCGGGACCGCCCCGGACCGCCTAGGACCGCCCGGGACCGCCCGGGACCGCCCGGGATCGCCCGGGACCGCCCGGGACCGCCCGGACCGCCCGGGACCGCCTCGGACCTCCCGGGACCGCCCAGGACCGCCGGGGACCGCATAGGACCGCCCGGGACCGCCCGGACCGCCCGAAACCGCCCTGGAATGCCCGGGACCACTCGGGACCGCCCGGGACCGCCCGGACCGCCCGGGACCGCCTCGGACCGCCGGGACCACCCAGGACCGCCCTGGAACGCTCGGGACCGCCCGGGACCGCCCGGGACCGCCCGGGACCGCCCTGGAACGCCCGGGACCGCCCGGGACCGCCCGGGACCGCCCGGGACCGCCCGGGACCGCCTGGGACCGCCCGGGACCGCCCCAGACCGCCGGGGACCGCCCGGGACCGCACGGGACCGCCCAGGACCGCCCGGGACCGCCCAGGACCGCCGTGGAACGCCCGGGACCGCCCGGGACCGCCCGGGACCGCTGTGGACCGCCCTGGAACGCCCGGGACCGCCCTGGAACGCCCGGGACTGCCCGGGACCGCCCGGGACCGCCCGGGACCGCCCGGGACCGCCCCGGACCGCCCGGGACCACCCGGGACCGCCCGGGACCGCCCCGGACCGCCCGGGACCGCCCGGGACCGCCCGGGACCGCACGGGACCGCCCGGGACCGCCCGGGACCGCCCGACCCCCCCGGACCGCCTGGGACCGCCTCGGACCGCCCGGGACCGCCTCGGACCGCCCGGGACCGCCCAGGACCGCCCGGGACCGCCCGGGACCACCCCGTTACCGCCCGGGACCGCCCGGGACCGCCGGGACCGCCCAGGACCGCCCTGGAATGCCCGGGACCGCCCGGGACCGCCCGGGACCGCCCGGGACCGCCCGGGACCGCCCTGGAACGCCCGGGACCGCCCGGGACCGCCTGGGACCGCCCGGGACCGCCCGGGACCGCCTGGGACCGCCCGGGACCGCCCGGGGACCGCCCGGGACCGCCCGGGACCGCCCAGGACCGCCCGGGACCGCCAAGGACCGCCCTGGAACGCCCGGGACCGCCCAGGACCGTCCGGAACCGCGCTGGACCGCCCGGGACCGCCCGGGACCGCCCAGGACCGCCCCGGACCGCCCGGGACCGCACCCGGACCGCCCAGGACCACACCCGGACCGCGCGGGACCGCCCCGGACCGCCTAGGACCGCCCGGGACCGCCCGGGACCGCCCGGGATCGCCCGGGACCGCCCGGGACCGCCCGGGACCGCCCGGGACCGCCTCGGACCGCCCGGGACCGCCCAGGACCGCCCGGGACCGCCTCGGACCGCCCGGGACCGCCCCGGACCGCCCGAAACCGCCCTGGAATGCCCGGGACCACTCGGGACCGCCCGGGACCGCCCGGACCGCCCGGGACCGCCTCGGACCGCCGTGACCACCCAGGACCGCCCTGGAACGCTCGGGACCGCCCGGACCACCCGGGACCGCTCTGGACCGCCCTGGAACGCCCGGGACCGCCCGGGACCGCCCGGGACCGCCCGGGACTGCCCGGGACCGCCTGGGACCGCCCGGGACCGCCCCAGACCGCCGGGGACCGCCCGGGACCGCACGGGACCGCCCAGGACCGCCCGGGACCGCCCAGGACCGCCCTGGAACGCCCGGGACCGCCCGGGACCGCCCGGGACCGCTGTGGACCGCCCTGGAACGCCCGGGACCGCCCTGGAACGCCCGGGACTGCCCGGGACCGCCCGGGTCCGCCCGGGACCGCCCGGGACCGCCCCGGACCGCCCGGGACCGCCCAGGACCGCCCGGGACCGCCCGGGACCGCCCGGGACCGCCCAGGACCGCCCTGGACCGCCCGGGACCGCCCTGGAACGCCCGGGACCGCCCGGGACCGCCCGGGACCGCCCGGGACCGCCCGGGACCGCCCGGGACCGCCCGGGATCGCCAGGGACCGCCCGGGACCGCCCGGGACCGCCCGGGACCGCCCGGGACCGCCTCGGACCGCCCGGGACCGCCCAGGACCGCCCGGGACCGCCTCGGACCGCCCGGGACCGCCCCAGACCGCCCGGGACCGCCCTGGAATGCCCGGGACCGCCTGGGACCGCCCTGGACCGCCCGGGACCACCCTGGAACGCCCGGGACCGCCCGGGACCGCCCGGGACCGCCCGGGACCGCCTGGGACCGCCCGGGACCGCCCCAGACCGCCCGGGACCGCCCGGGACCGCCCGGGACCGCACGGGACCCGCCCGGGACCGCCCGGGACCGCCCAGGACCGCCCTGGAACGCCCGGGACCGCCCGGGACCGCCCGGGACCGCTCTGGACCGCCCTGGAACGCCCGGGACCGCCCTGGAACGGCCGGGACTGCCCGGGACCGCCCGGGACCGCCCGGGACCGCCTGGGACCACCCGGGACTGCCCGGGACCGCCCCGGACCGCCCGGGACCGCCCGGGACCGCCCGGGACCGCACGGGACCGCCCCGGACCGCCCGGGACCGCCCTAGAACGCCCGGGACCGCCCGGGACCACCCGGCCGCCCCGGACTGCCCGGGACCGCCTCGGACCGCCCGGGACCGCCCAGGACCGCCCGGGACCGCCCGGTACCACCCGGGCCGCCCCGGACTGCCCGGGACCGCCTCGGACCGCCCGGGACCGCCCAGGACCGCCCGGGACCGCCCGGTACCACCCGGGACCGCCCGGGACCGCCCGGGACCGCCTGTAACCGCCCAGGATCGCCCTGGAACGCCCGGGACCGCCCGGGACCGCCCGGGACCGCCCTGGACCGCCCGGGACCGCCCTGGAACGCCCGGGACCGCCCGGGACCGCCCGGGACCGCCCGGGACCGCCCGGGACCGCCTGGGACCGCCCGGGACCGCCCTAGACCGCCCGGGACCGCCCGGGACCGCCCGGGACCACACGGGACCGCCCGGGACCGCCCTGGACCGCCCGGGACCGCCCTTGAACGCCCGGGACCGCCCGGGACCGCCCGGGACCGCCCGGGACCGCCCAGGACCGCCTGGGACCGCCCCGGACCGCCCCAGACCGCCCGGGACCGCCCGGGACCGCCCGGGACCGCACGGGACCGCCCGGGACCGCCCGGGACCGTCCAGGACCGCCCCGGACCGCCCGGGACCGCCTCGGACCGCCCGGGACTGCCCAGGACCGCCCGGGACCGCCCGGGACCGCCCGGGACCGCCCGGGACCGCCCAGGACCGCCCGGGACCGCCAAGGACCGCCCTGGAACGCCCGGGACCGCCCAGGACCGTCCGGAACCGCGCTGGACCGCCCGGGACCGCCCGGGACCGCCCAGGACCGCCCCGGACCGCCCAGGACCGCACCCGGACCGCCCAGGACCACACCCGGACCGCCCGGGACCGCCCCGGACCGCCTAGGACCGCCCGGGACCGCCCGGGACCGCCCGGGATCGCCCGGGACCGCCCGGGACCGCCCGGGACCGCCCGGGACCGCCTCGGACCTCCCGGGACCGCCCAGGACCGCCCGGGACCGCATAGGACCGCCCGGGACCGCCCCGGACCGCCCGAAACCGCCCTGGAATGCCCGGGACCACTCGGGACCGCCCGGGACCGCCCGGACCGCCCGGGACCGCCTCGGACCGCCGGGACCACCCAAGACCGCCCTGGAACGCTCGGGACCGCCCGGGACCGCCCGGGACCGCTCTGGACCGCCCTGGAACGCCCGGGACCGCCCGGGACCGCCCGGGACCGCCCGGGACCGCCCGGGACCGCCTGGGACCGCCCGGGACCGCCCCAGACCGCCGGGGACCGCCCGGGACCGCACGGACCGCCCAGGACCGCCCGGGACCGCCCAGGACCGCCGTGGAACGCCCGGGACCGCCCGGGACCGCCCGGGACCGCTGTGGACCGCCCTGGAACGCCCGGGACCGCCCTGGAACGCCCGGGACTGCCCGGGACCGCCCGGGACCGCCCGGGACCGCCCGGGACCGCCCCGGACCGCCCGGGACCACCCGGGACCGCCCGGGACCGCCCCGGACCGCCCGGGACCGCCCGGGACCGCCCGGGACCGCACCGGACCGCCCGGGACCGCCCGGACCGCCCGACCCCCCCGGACCGCCTGGGACCGCCTCGGACCGCCCGGGACCGCCTCGGACCGCCCGGGACCGCCCAGGACCGCCCGGGACCGCCCGGCACCACCCGTGACCGCCCGGGACCGCCCGGGACCGCCCGGGACCGCCCAGGACCGCCCTGGAATGCCCGGGACCGCCCGGGACCGCCCGGGACCGCCCGGGACCGCCCGGGACCGCCCGGGACCGCCCTGGAACGCCCGGGACCGCCCGGGACCGCCTGGGACCGCCCGGGACCGCCCGGGACCGCCTGGGACCGCCCGGGACCGCCCGGGACCGCCCGGGACCGCCCGGGACCGCCCAGGACCGCCCGGGACCGCCAAGGACCGCACGCCCGGGACCGCCCAGGACCGTCCGGAACCGCGCTGGACCGCCCGGGACCGCCCGGGACCGCCCAGGACCGCCCCGGACCGCCCGGGACCGCACCCGGACCGCCCAGGACCACACCCGGACCGCGCGGGACCGCCCCGGACCGCCTAGGACCGCCCGGGACCGCCCGGGACCGCCCAGGATCGCCCGGGACCGCCCGGGACCGCCCGGGACCGCCCGGGACCGCCTCGGGACCGCCCGGGACCGCCCAGGACCGCCCGGGACCGCCTCGGACCGCCCGGGACCGCCCCGGACCGCCCGAAACCGCCCTGGAATGCCCGGGACCACTCGGGACCGCCCGGGACCGCCCGGACCGCCCGGGACCGCCTCGGACCGCCGTGACCACCCAGGACCGCCCTGGAACGCTCGGACCGCCCGGGACCGCCCGGGACCGCTCTGGACCGCCCTGGAAACGCCCGGGACCGCCCGGGACCGCCCGGGACCGCCCGGGGACTGCCCGGGACCGCCTGGGACCGCCCGGGACCGCCCCAGACCGCCGGGGACCGCCCGGGACCGCACGGGACCGCCCAGGACCGCCCGGGACCGCCCAGGACCGCCCTGGAACGCCCGGGACCGCCCGGGACCGCCCGGGACCGCTGTGGACCGCCCTGGAACGCCCGGGACCGCCCTGGAACGCCCGGGACTGCCCGGGACCGCCCGGGTCCGCCCGGGACCGCCCGGGACCGCCCCGGACCGCCCGGGACCACCGGGACCGCCCGGGACCGCCCCGGACCGCCCGGGACCGCCCCGGACCGCCCGGGGACCGCACGGGACCGCCCGGGACCGCCCGGGACCGCCCGACCCCCCCGGACCGCCTGGGACCGCCTCGGACCGCCCGGGACCGCCCAGGACCACCCGGGACCGCCCCGGACCGCCCGGGACTGCCCCGGACCGCCCGGGACCGCCCTAGAACGCCCGGGACCGCCCGGGACCACCCGGGACCGCCCCGGACCGCCCGGGACCGCCTCGGACCGCCCGGGACCGCCCAGGACCGCCCGGGACCGCCCGGGACCACCCGTGACCGCCCGGGACCGCCCGGGACCGCCCGGGACCGCCCAGGACCGCCCTGGAATGCCCGGGACCGCCCGGGACCGCCCGGGACCGCCCGGGACCGCCCGGGACCGCCCTGGAACGCCCGGGACCGCCCGGGACCGCCTGGGACCGCCCGGGACCGCCCCATACCGCCCGGGACCGCCCGGGACCGCCCGGGACTGCACGGGACCGCCCGGGACCGCCCGGGACCGCCCAGGACCGCCACGGACCGCCCGGGACCGCCTCGGACCGCCCGGGACTGCCCAGGACCGCCCGGGACCGCCCGGGACCCGCCCGGGACCGCCCGGGACCGCCCAAGACCGCCCGGGACCGCCAAGGACCGCCCTGGAACGCCCGGGACCGCCCAGGACCGTCCGGAACCGCGCTGGACCGTCCGGGACCGCCCGAGACCGCCCGGGACCGCCAGTGACCGCCCGGGACCGCCCCGGACCGCCCGTGACCGCAGCCGGACCGCCCAGGACCACACCCGGACCGCCCGGGACCGCCCCAGACCGCCTAGGACCGCCCGGGACCGCCCGGGACCGCCCGGGATCGCCCAGGACCGCCCGGGACCGCCCGGGACCGCCCGGGACTGCCTCGGACCGCCCGGGACCACCCAGGACCGCCGGGACCGCCTCGGGACCGCCCGGGACCACCCCGGACCGCCCGGGACCGCCCTGGAATGCCCGGGATCGCTCGGGACCGCCCGGGACCGCCCGGACCGCCCGGGACCGCCTCGGACCGCCGGACCGCCCAGGACCGCCCTGGAACGCCCGGGACCGCCCGGGACTGCCCGGGACCGCTCTGGACCGCCCTGGACCGCCCAGGACCGCCCGGGACCGCCTCGGACCGCCCGGGACCGCCCCGGACCGCCCGGGACCGCCCTGGAATGCCCGGGACCGCCTGGGACCGCCCTGGACCGCCCGGGACCGCCCTGGAACGCCCGGGACCGCCCGGGACCGCCAAGGACCGCCCTGGAACGCCCGGGACCGCCCAGGACCGTCCGGAACCGCGCTGGACCGCCCGGGACCGCCCGAGACCGCCCGGGACCGCCAGTGACCGCCCGGGACCGCCCCGGACCGCCCGTGACCGCAGCCGGACCGCCCAGGACCACACCCGGACCGCTCGGGACCGCCCCAGACCGCCTAGGACCGCCCGGGACCGCCCGGGACCGCCCGGGATCGCCCAGGACCGCCAGGGACCGCCCGGGACCGCCCGGGACTGCCTCGGACCGCCCGGGACCGCCCAGGACCGCCAGGGACCGCCTCGGACCGCCCGGGACCGCCCCGGACCGCCCGGACCGCCCTGGAATGCCCGGGACCGCTCGGACGCCCGGGACCGCCCGGACCGCCCGGGACCGCCTCGGACCGCCGGGACCGCCCAGGACCGCCCTGGAACACCCGGGACCGCCCGGGACTGCCCGGGACCGCTCTGGACCGCCCTGGACCGCCCAGGACCGCCCGGACCGCCTCGGACCGCCCGGGACCGCCCCGGACCGCCCGGGACCGCCCTGGAATGCCCGGGACCGCCTGGGACCGCCCTGGACCACCCGGGACCGCCCTGAACGCCCGGGACCGCCCGGGACCGCCCGGGACCGCCCGGGACCGCCCGGGACCGCCCGGGACCGCCTGGGACCACCCGGGACCGCCCCAGACCGCCCTGGAACGCCCGGGACCGCCCGGGACTGCCCGGGACCGCTCTGGACCGCCCGGGACCGCCTCGGACTGCCGGGACCGCCCAGGACCGCCCTGGAACGCCCGGGACCGCCCGGGACCGCCCGGGACCGCTCTGGACCGCCCTGGACCGCCCGGGACCGCCCTGGGAACGCCCGGGACTGCCTGGACCGCCTGGGACCGCCCGGGACCGCCCGGGACCGCCCGGGACCACCCATGACCACACCCGGACCGCCCGGGACCCGCCCCGGACCCGCCTAGGACCGCCCGGGACCGCCCGGGACCGCCCGGGATCGCCCGGGACCGCCCGGGACCGCCCGGGACCGCCCGGGACCGCCTCGGACCGCCCGGGACCCCCCAGGACCGCCCGGGACCGCCTCGGACCGCCAGGGGACTGCCCCGGACCGCCCGGGACCGCCCTGGAATGCCCGTGACCGCCTGGGACCGCCCTGGACCGCCCGGGACCGCCTGGAACGCCCGGGACCGCCCGGGACCGCCCGGGACCGCCCGGGACCGCCCGGACCGCCTGGGACCGCCCGGGACCGCCCCAGACCGCCGGGGACCGCCCGGGACCGCACGGGACCGCCCAGGACCGCCCGGGACCGCCCAGGACCGCCGTGGAACGCCCGGGACCGCCCGGGACCGCCCGGGACCGCTGTGGACCGCCCTGGAACGCCCGGGACCGCCCTGGAACGCCCGGGAACTGCCCGGGACCGCCCGGGACCGCCCGGGACCGCCCGGGACCGCCCGGACCGCCCGGGACCACCCGGGACCGCCCGGGACCGCCCCGGACCGCCCGGGACCGCCCGGGACCGCCCGGGACCGCACCGGACCGCCCGGGACCGCCCGGGACCGCCCGACCCCCCCGGACCGCCTGGGACCGCCTCGGACCGCCCGGGGACCGCCTCGGACCGCCCGGGACCGCCCAGGACCGCCCGGGACCGCCCGGCACCACCCGTGACCGCCCGGGACCGCCCGGGACCGCCCGGGACCGCCCAGGACCGCCCTGGAATGCCCGGGACCGCCCGGGACCGCCCGGGACCGCCCGGGACCGCCCGGGACCGCCCGGGACCGCCCTGGAACGCCCGGGACCGCCCGGGACCGCCTGGGACCGCCCGGGACCGCCCGGGACCGCCTGGGACCGCCCGGGACCGCCCGGGACCGCCCGGGACCGCCCGGGACCGCCCAGGACCGCCCGGGACCGCCAAGGACCGCCCTGGAACGCCCGGGACCGCCCAGGACCGTCCGGAACCGCGCTGGACCGCCCGGGACCGCCCGGGACCGCCCAGGACCGCCCCGGACCGCCCGGGACCGCACCCGGACCGCCCAGGCCCACACCCGGACCGCGCGGGACCGCCCCGGACCGCCTAGGACCGCCCGGGACCGCCCGGGACCGCCCAGGATCGCCCGGGACCGCCCGGGACCGCCCGGGACCGCCCGGGACCGCCTCGGACCGCCCGGGACCGCCCAGGACCGCCCGGGACCGCCTCGGACCGCCCGGGACCGCCCCGGACCGCCCGAAACCGCCCTGGAATGCCCGGGACCACTCGGGACCGCCCGGGACCGCCCGGACCGCCCGGGACCGCCTCGGACCGCCGTGACCACCCAGGACCGCCCTGGAACGCTCGGGACCGCCCGGGACCGCCCGGGACCGCTCTGGACCGCCCTGGAACGCCCGGGACCGCCCGGGACCGCCCGGAGACCGCCCGGGACTGCCCGGGACCGCCTGGGACCGCCCGGGACCGCCCCAGACCGCCGGGGACCGCCCGGACCGCACGGGACCGCCCAGGACCGCCCGGGACCGCCCAGGACCGCCCTGGAACGCCCGGGACCGCCCGGGACCGCCCGGGACCGCTGTGGACCGCCCTGGAACGCCCGGGACCGCCCTGGAACGCCCGGGACTGCCCGGGACCGCCCGGGTCCGCCCGGGACCGCCCGGGACCGCCCGGACCGCCCGGGACCACCCGGGACCGCCCGGGACCGCCCCGGACCGCCCGGGACCGCCCCGGACCGCCCGGGACCGCACGGGACCGCCCGGGACCGCCCGGGACCGCCCGACCCCCCCGGACCGCCTGGGACCGCCTCGGACCGCCCGGGACCGCCCAGGACCACCCGGGACCGCCCCGGACCGCCCGGGACTGCCCCGGACCGCCCGGGACCGCCTAGAACGCCCGGGACCGCCCGGGACCACCCGGGACCGCCCCGGACCGCCCGGGACCGCCTCGGACCGCCCGGGACCGCCCAGGACCGCCCGGGACCGCCCGGGACCACCCGTGACCGCCCGGGACCGCCCGGGACCGCCCGGGACCGCCCAGGACCGCCCTGGAATGCCCGGGACCGCCCGGGACCGCCCGGGACCGCCCGGGACCGCCCGGGACCGCCCTGGAACGCCCGGGACCGCCCGGGACCGCCTGGGACCGCCCGGGACCGCCCCATACCGCCCGGGACCGCCCGGGACCGCCCGGGACTGCACGGGACCGCCCGGGACCGCCCGGGACCGCCCAGGACCGCCACGGACCGCCCGGGACCGCCTCGGACCGCCCGGGACTGCCCAGGACCGCCCGGGACCGCCCGGGACCGCCCGGGACCGCCCGGGACCGCCCAAGACCGCCCGGGACCGCCAAGGACCGCCCTGGAACGCCCGGGACCGCCCAGGACCGTCCGGAACCGCGCTGGACCGTCCGGGACCGCCCGAGACCGCCCGGGACCGCCAGTGACCGCCCGGGACCGCCCCGGACCGCCCGTGACCGCAGCCGGACCGCCCAGGACCACACCCGGACCGCCCGGGACCGCCCCAGACCGCCTAGGACCGCCCGGGACCGCCCGGGACCGCCCGGGATCGCCCAGGACCGCCCGGGACCGCCCGGGACCGCCCGGGACTGCCTCGGACCGCCCGGGACCACCCAGGACCGCCGGGACCGCCTCGGACCGCCCGGGACCACCCCGGACCGCCCGGGACCGCCCTGGAATGCCCGGGATCGCTCGGGACCGCCCGGGACCGCCCGGACCGCCCGGGACCGCCTCGGACCGCCGGGACCGCCCAGGACCGCCCTGGAACGCCCGGGACCGCCCGGGACTGCCCGGGACCGCTCTGGACCGCCCTGGACCGCCCAGGACCGCCCGGGACCGCCTCGGACCGCCCGGGACCGCCCCGGACCGCCCGGGACCGCCCTGGAATGCCCGGGACCGCCTGGGACCGCCCTGGACCGCCCGGGACCGCCCTGGAACGCCCGGGACCGCCCGGGACCGCCAAGGACCGCCCTGGAACGCCCGGGACCGCCCAGGACCGTCCGGAACCGCGCTGGACCGCCCGGGACCGCCCGAGACCGCCCGGGACCGCCAGTGACCGCCCGGGACCGCCCCGGACCGCCCGTGACCGCAGCCGGACCGCCCAGGACCACACCCGGACCGCTCGGGACCGCCCCAGACCGCCTAGGACCGCCCGGGACCGCCCGGGACCGCCCGGGATCGCCCAGGACCGCCAGGGACCGCCCGGGACCGCCCGGGACTGCCTCGGACCGCCCGGGACCGCCCAGGACCGCCAGGGACCGCCTCGGACCGCCCGGGACCGCCCCGGACCGCCCGGGACCGCCCCTGGAATGCCCGGGACCGCTCGGGACCGCCCGGGACCGCCCGGACCGCCCGGGACCGCCTCGGACCGCCGGGACCGCCCAGGACCGCCCTGGAACACCCGGACCGCCCGGGACTGCCCGGGACCGCTCTGGACCGCCCTGGACCGCCCAGGACCGCCCGGGACCGCCTCGGACCGCCCGGGACCGCCCCGGACCGCCCGGGACCGCCCTGGAATGCCCGGGACCGCCTGGGACCGCCCTGGACCACCCGGGACCGCCCTGGAACGCCCGGGACCGCCCGGGACCGCCCGGGACCGCCCGGGACCGCCCGGGACCGCCCGGGACCGCCTGGGACCACCCGGGACCGCCCCAGACCGCCCTGGAACGCCCGGGACCGCCCGGGACTGCCCGGGACCGCTCTGGACCGCCCGGGACCGCCTCGGACTGCCGGGACCGCCCAGGACCGCCCTGGAACGCCCGGGACCGCCCGGGACCGCCCGGGACCGCTCTGGACCGCCCTGGACCGCCCGGGACCGCCCTGGAACGCCCGGGACTGCCTGGGACCGCCTGGGACCGCCCGGGCCGCCCGGGACCGCCCGGGACCACCCATGACCACACCCGGACCGCCCGGGACCGCCCCGGACCGCCTAGGACCGCCCGGGACCGCCCGGGACCGCCCGGGATCGCCCGGGACCGCCCGGGACCGCCCGGGACCGCCCGGGACCGCCTCGGACCGCCCGGGACCGCCCAGGACCGCCCGGGACCGCCTCGGACCGCCAGGGACTGCCCCGGACCGCCCGGGACCGCCCTGGAATGCCCGTGACCGCCTGGGACCGCCCTGACCGCCCGGGACCGCCCTGGAACGCCCGGGACCGCCCGGACCGCCCGGGACCGCCCGGGACTGCCCGGGACCGCCTGGGACCGCCCGGGACCGCCCCAGACCGCCCGGGACCGCCCGGGACCGCCCGGGACCGCACGGGACCGCCCGGGACCGCCCGGGACCGCCTAGGACCGCCCTGGAACGCCCGGGACCGCCCGGGACCGCCCAGGACCGCTCTGGAACGCCCGGGACTGCCCTGGAACGCCCGGGACTGCCCGGGACCGCCCGGGACCGCCCGGGACCGCCCGGGACCGCCCGGGACCACCGGGACCGCCCGGGACCGCCCCGGACCGCCTGGGACCGCCCGGACCGCCCGGGACCGCACGGGACCGCCCGGGACCGCCCGGGACCGCCCGACCCCCCCGGACCGCCTGGGACCGCCTCGGACCGCCCGGGACCGCCCAGGACCACCCGGGACCGCCCCGGACCGCCCGGGACCGCCCTAGAACGCCCGGGACCGCCCGGGACCACCCGGGACCGCCCCGGACCGCCCAGGACCGCCCTGGAATGCCCGGGACCGCTCGGGACCGCCCGGGACCGCCCAGACCGCCCGGGACCGCCTCGGACCGCCGGGACCACCCAGGGACCGCCCTGGAACGCTCAGGACCGCCCGGGACCGCCCGGGACCGCTCGGGACCGCCCTGGAACGCCCCGGGACCGCCCGGGACCGCCCGGGACCGCCCGGGACCGCCCGGGACCGCCTGGGACCGCCCGGGACCACCCCAGACCGCCCGGGACCGCCCGGGACCGCCCGGGACCGCACGGGACCGCCCAGGACCGCCCGGGACCGCCCAGGACCGCCCTGGAACGCCCGGGACCGCCCGGGACCGCCCGGGACCGCTGTGGACCGCCCTGGAACGCCCGGGACCGCCCTGGAACGCCCGGGACTGCCCGGGACCGTCCGGGACCGCCCGGGACCGCCCGGGACCGCCCGGGACCACCCGGGACCGCCCGGGACCGCCCCGGACCGCCCGGGACCGCCCGGGACCGCCCGGGACCGCACGGGACCGCCCGGGACCGCCCGGGACCGCCCGACCCCCCCGGACCGCCTGGGACCGCCTCGGACCGCCCGGGACCGCCCAGGACCACCTGGGACCGCCCCGGACCGCCCGGGACCGCCCCGGACCGCCCGGGACCGCCCTAGAACGCCCGGGACCGCCCGGGACCACCCGGGACCGCCCCGGACCGCCCGGGACCGCCCTGGAATGCCCGGGACCGCTCGGGACCGCCCGGGACCGCCCGGACCGCCCGGGACCGCCTCGGACCGCCGGGACCACCCAGGACCGCCCGGGAACGCTCGGGACCGCCCGGGACCGCCCGGGACCGCTCTGGACCGCCCTGGAACGCCCGGGACCGCCCGGGACCACCCGGGACCGCCCGGGACCGCCCGGGACCGCCTGGGACCGCCCGGGACCGCCC
Source organism: Petromyzon marinus (assembly GCF_048934315.1). Lineage (NCBI taxonomy): Eukaryota > Metazoa > Chordata > Hyperoartia > Petromyzontiformes > Petromyzontidae > Petromyzon > Petromyzon marinus. Next base: position 24,237 of record NW_027423443.1, read on the forward strand.
CAGACCGCCCGGGACCGCCCGGGACCGCCCGGGACCGCACGGGACCGCCCAGGACCGCCCACGACCGCCCAGGACCGCCCTGGAACGCCCGGGACCGCCCGGGACCGCCCGGGACTGCTGTGGACCGCCCTGGAATGCCCGGGACTGCCCTGCAACGCCCGGGACTGCCCGGGACCGCCCGGGACCGCCCGGGACCGCCCGGGACCGCCCGGGACCACCCGGGACCGCCCGGGACCGCCCCGGACCGCCCGGGACCGCCCGGGACCGCCCGGGACCGCACGGGACCGCCCGGGACCGCCCAGGACCGCCCGACCCCCCCGGACCGCCTGGGACCGCCTCGGACCGCCCGGGACCGACCAGGACCACCCGGGACCGCCCCGGACCGCCCGGGACCGCCCCGGACCGCCCGGGACCGCCCTAGAACGCCCGGGACCGCCCGGGACCACCCGGGACCGCCCCGGACCCCCGGGACCGCCTCGGACCGCCCGGGACCGCCCAGGACCGCCCGGGACCGCCCGGGACCACCCGTGACCGCCCGGGACCGCCCGGGACCGCCCGGGACCGCCCAGGACCGCCCTGGAATGCCCGGGACCGCCCAGGACCGCCCGGGACCGCCCGGGACCGCCCGGGACCGCCCTGGAACGCCCGGGACCGCCCGGGACCGCCTGGGACCGCCCGGGACCGCCCCATACCGCCCGGGACCGCCCGGGACCGCCCGGGACCGCACGGGACCGCCCGGGACCGCCCGGGACCGCCCAGGACCGCCCCGGACCGCCCGGGACCGCCTCGGACCGCCCGGGACTGCCCAGGACCGCCCGGGACTGCCCGGGACCGCCCAGGACCGCCCGGGACCGCCCAAGACCGCCCGGGACCGCCAAGGACCGCCCTGGAACGCCCGGGACCGCCGAGGACCGTCCGGAACCGCGCTGGACCGCCCGGGACCGCCCGAGACCGCCCGGGACCGCCCGTGACCGCCCGGGACTGCCCGGACCGCCCGGGACCGCAGCCGGACCGCCCAGGACCACACCCGGACCGCCCGGGACCGCCCCGGACCGCCTAGGACCGCCCGGGACCGCCCGGGACCGCCCGGGATCGCCCAGGACCGCCCGGGACCGCCCGGGACCGCCCGGGACTGCCTCGGACCGCCCGGGACCGCCCAGGACCGCCCGGGACCGCCTCGGACCGCCCGGGACCGCCCCGGACCGCCCGGGACCGCCCTGGAATGCCCGGGACCGCTCGGGACCGCCCGGGACCGCCCGGACCGCCCGGGACCGCCTCGGACCGCCGGGACCGCCCAGGACCACCCTGGAACGCCCGGGACCGCCCGGGACCGCCCGGGACCGCTCTGGACCGCCCTGGACCGCCCGGGACCGCCCTGGAACGCCCGGGACTGCCCGGGACCGCCCGGGACCGCCTGGGACCGCCCGGGACCGCCCGGGACCATCCGGGACTGCCCGGGACCGCCCCGGACCGCCCGGGACCGCCCGGGACCGCCCGGGACCGCACGGGACCGCCCGGGACCGCCAGGGACCGCCCGGGACCGCCCCGGACCGCCCGAGACCGCCTCGGACCGCCCGGGACCGCCCAGGACCGCCCGGGACCTCCTCGGACCACCCGGGACCGCCCCGGACCGCCCGGGACCGCCCTGGAATACCCGGGACCGCTCGGGACCGCCCGAAACCGCCCGGACCGCCCGGGACCGCCTCGGACCGCCGGGACCGCCCAGGACCGCCCTGGAACGCCCGGGACCGCCCAGGACCGCCCGGGACCGCTCTGGACCGCCCTGGACCGCCCGGGACCGCCCTGGAACGCCCGGGACAGCCCGGGACCGCCTGGGACCGCCCGGGACCGCCCGGGACCGCCCGGGACCACCCAGGACCACACCCGGACCGCCCGGGACCGCCCCGGACCGCCTAGGACCGCCCGGGACCGCCCGGGACGCCCGGGATCGCCCGGGACCGCCCGGGACCGACCGGGACCGCCCGGGACCGCCGAGGACCGCCTCGGACCGCCCGGGACTGCCCAGGACCGCCCGGGACCGCCTCGGACCGCCCGGGTCCGCCCCGGACCGCCCGGAACCGCCCTGGAATGCCCGGGACCGCCTGGGACCGCCCTGGACCGCCCGGGACCGCCCTGGAACGCCCGGGACCGCCCGGGACCGCCCGGGACCGCCCGGGACCGCCCGGGACCGCCTGGGACCGCCCAGGACCGCCCCAGACCACCCGGGACCGCCCGGGACCACCCGGGACCGCACGGGACCGCCCGGGACCGCCCGGGACCGCCCAGGACCGCCCGGGACCGCCCGGGACCGCCCGGGACCGCACGGGACCGCCCGGGACCGCCCGGGACCGCCCAGGACCGCCCTGGAACGCCCGGGACCGCCCGGGACCGCCCGGGACCGCTCTGGACCGCCCTGGAACGCCCGGGAAAGCCCTGGAATGCCCGGGACTGCCCGGGACCGCCCGGGACCGCCCGGGACCGCCCGGGACCGCCCGGGACCACCCGGGACCGCCCGGGACCGCCCCGGACTGCCCGGGACCGCCCGGGACCGCCCGGGACCGCACGGGACCGCCCGGGACCGCCCGGCACCGCCCGACCCCCCCGGACCGCCTGGGACCGCCTCGGACCGCCCTGGACCGCCCAGGACCACCCGGGACCGCCCCGGACCGCCCGGGACCGCCCCGGACCGCCCGGGACCGCCCTAGAACTCCCGGGACCGCCCGGGACCACCCGGGACCGCCCCGGACCGCCCGGGACCGCCTCGGACCGCCCGGGACTGCCCAGGACCGCCCGGGACCGCCCGGGACCACCCGGGACCGCCCGGGACCGCCCGGGACCGCCCGGGACCGCCCAGGACCGCCCTGGAACGCCCGGGACCGCCCGGGACCGCCCGGGACCGCCCTGGACCGCCCGGGACCGCCCTGGAACGCCCGGGACCACCCGGGACCGCCCGGGACCGCCCGGGACCGCCCGGGACCGCCTGGGACCGCCCGGGACCGCCCCAGACCGCCCGGGACCGCCCGGGACCGCCCGGGACCGCACGGGACCGCCCGGGACCGCCCGGGACCGCCCTGGACCGCCCGGGACCGCCCTTGAACGCCCGGGAACGCCCGGGACCGCCCGGGACCGCCCGGGATCGCCCGGGACCGCCTGGGACCGCCCGGAACCGCCCCAGACCGCCCGGGACCGCCCGGCACCGCCCGGGACCGCACGGGACCGCCCGGGACCGCCCGGGACCGCCCAGGACCGCCCTGGACCGCCCGGGACCGCCTCGGACCGCCCGGGACTGCCCAGGACCGCCCGGGACCGTCCGGGACCGCCCGGGACCGCCCGGGACCGCCCAGGACCGCCCGGGACCGCCAAGGACCGCCCTGGAACGCCCGGGACCGCCCAGGACCGTCCGGAACCGCGCTGGACCGCCCGGGACCGCCCGGGACCGCCCGGGACCGCCCCGGACCGCCTGGGACCGCACCCGGACCGCCCAGGACCACACCCGGACCGCCCGGGACCGCCCCGGACCGCCCGGGATCGCCCGGGACCGCCCGGGACTGCCCGGGACCGCCCGGGACCGCCTCGGACCGCCCGGGACCGCCCAGGACCGCCCGTGACCGCCTCGGACCGCCCGGGACCGCCCCGGACCGCCCGGGACCGCCCTGGAATGCCCGGGACCGCTCGGGACCGCCCGGGACCGCCCGGACCGCCCGGGACCGCCTCGGACCGCCGGGACCACCCAGGACCGCCCTGGAACGCTCGGGACCGCCCGGGACCGCCCGGGACCACTCTGGACCGCCCTGGAACGCCCGGGACCGCCCGGGACCGCCCGGGACCGCCCGGGACCGCCCGGGACCGCCTGGGACCGCCCGGGACCGCCCCAGACCGCCCGGGACCGCCCGGGACCGCCCGGGACCGCACGGGACCGCCCGGGACCGCCCGGGACCGCCCAGGACCGCCCTGGAACGCCCGGGACCGCCCGGGACCGCCCGGGACCGCTCTGGACCGCCCTGGAATGCCCGGGACCGCCCTGGAACGCCCGGGACTGCCCGGGACCGCCCGGGACCGCACGGGACCGCCCGGGACCGCCCGGGACCGCCCGACCCCCCGGACAGCCTGGGACCGCCTCGGACCACCCGGGACCGCCCAGGACCACCCGGGACCGCCCTAGAACGCCCGGGACCGCCCAGGACCGCCCGGGACCGCCTCGGACCGCCCAGTTCCGCCCCGGACCGCCCGGGACCGCCCTGGAATGCCCGGGACCGCCTGGGACCGCCCTGGACCGCCCGGGACCACCCTCGAACGCCCGGGACCGCCCGGGACCGCCCGGGACCGCCCGGGACCGCCCGGGACCGCCTGGGACCGCCCGGGACCGCCCCAGACCGCCCGGGACCGCCCGGGACCGCCCGGGACCGCACGGGACCGCCCGGGACCGCCCGGGACCGCCCAGGACCGCCCGGGACCGCCCGGGACCGCCCGGGACCGCACGGGACCGCCCGGGACCGCCCGGGACCGCCCAGGACCGCCCTGGAACGCCCGGGACCGCCCGGGACCGCCCGGGACCGCTCTGGACCGCCCTGGAACGCCCGGGACCGCCCTGGAACGCCCGGGACTGCCCGGGACCGCCCGGGACCGCCCGGGACCGCCCGGGACCGCCCGGGACCACCCGGGACCGCCCGGGACCGCCCCGGACCGCCCGGGACCGCCCGGGACCGCCCGGGACCGCACGGGACCGCCCGGGACCGCCCGGGACCGCCCGACCCCCCCGGACCGCCTGGGACCGCCTCGGACCGTCCTGGACCGCCCAGGACCACCCGGGACCGCCCCGGACCGCCCGGGACCGCCCCGGACCGCCCGGGACCGCCCTAGAACGCCCGGGACCGCCCGGGACCACCCGGGACCGCCCCGGACCGCCCGGGACCGCCTCGGACCGCCCGGGACCGCCCAGGACCGCCCGGGACCGCCCGGGACCACCCGGGACCGCCCGGGACCGCCCGGGACCGCCCGGGACCGCCCAGGACCGCCCTGGAACGCCCGGGACCGCCCGGGACCGCCCGGGACCGCCCGGGACCGCCTGGGACCGCCCGGGACCGCCCCAGACCGCCCGGGACCGCCCAGGACCGCCCGGGACCGCACGGGACCGCCCGGGACCGCCCGGGACCGCCCAGGACCGCCCTGGAACGCCCGGGACCGCCCGGGACCGCCCGGGACCGCTCTGGACCGCCCTGGAACGCCCGGGACCGCCCTGGAACGCCCGGGACTGCCCGGGACCGCCCGGGACCGCCCGGGACCGCCCGGGACCGCCCGGGACCACCCGGGACCGCCCGGGACCGCCCCGGACCGCCCGGGACTGCCCGGGACCGCCCGGGACCGCACGGGACCGCCCGGGACCGCCCGGGACCGCCCGACCCCCCCGGACCGCCTGGGACCGCCTCGGACCGCCCGGGACCGCCCAGGACCACCCGGGACCGCCCCGGACCGCCCGGGACCGCCCCTGACCGCCCGGGACCGCCCTAGAACGCCCGGGACCGCCCAGGACCGCCCGGGACCGCCTCGGACCGCCCGGGTCCGCCCCGGACCGCCCGGGACCGCCCTGGAATGCCCGGGACCGCCTGGGACCGCCCTGGACCGCCCGGGACCGCCCTGGAACGCCCGGGACCGCCCGGGACCGCCCGGGACCGCCCGGGACCGCCCGGGACCGCCTGGGACCGCCCGGGACCGCCCCAGACCGCCCGGGACCGCCCGGGACCGCCCGGGACCGCACGGGACCGCCCGGGACCGCCCGGCACCGCCCAGGACCGCCCGGGACCGCCCGGGACCGCCCGGGACCGCACGGGACCGCCCGGGACCGCCCGGGACCGCCCAGGACCGCCCTGGAACTCCCGGGACCGCCCGGGACCGCCCGGGACCGCTCTGGACCGCCCTGGAACGCCCGGGACCGCCCTGGAACGCCCGGGACTGCCCGGGACCGCCCGGGACCGCCCGGGACCGCCCGGGACCGCCCGGGACCACCCGGGACCGCCCGGGACCGCCCCGGACCGCCCGGGACCGCCCGGGACCGCCCGGGACCGCACGGGACCGCCCGGGACCGCCCGGGACCGCTCGACCCCCCCGGACCGCCTGGGACCGCCTCGGACCGTCCTGGACCGCCCAGGACCACCCGGGACCGCCCCGGACCGCCCGGGACCGCCCCGGACCGCCCGGGACCGCCCTAGAACGCCCGGGACCGCCCGGGACCACCCGGGACCGCCCCGGACCGCCCGGGACCGCCTCGGACCGCCCGGGACCGCCCAGGACCGCCCGGGACCGCCCGGGACCACCCGGGACCGCCCGGGACCGCCCGGGACCGCCCGGGACCGCCCAGGACCGCCCTGGAACGCCCGGGACCGCCCGGGACCGCCCGGGACCGCCCTGGACCGCCCGGCACCGCCCTGGAACGCCCGGGACCGCCCGGGACCGCCCGGGACCGCCCGGGACCGCCCGGGACCGCCTGGGACCGCCCGGGACCGCCCCGGACCGCCCGGGACCGCCCCTGACCGCCCGGGACCGCCCTAGAACGCCCGGGACCGCCCAGGACCGCCCGGGACCGCCTCGGACCGCCCGGGTCCGCCCCGGACCGCCCGGGACCGCCCTGGAATGCCCGGGACCGCCTGGGACCGCCCTGGACCGCCCGGGACCGCCCTGGAACGCCCGGGACCGCCCGGGACCGCCCGGGACCGCCCGGGACCGCCTGGGACCGCCTGGGACCGCCCGGGACCGCCCCAGACCGCCCGGGACCGCCCGGGGACCGCCCGGGACCGCACGGGACCGCCCGGGACCGCCCGGGACCGCCCAGGACCGCCCGGGACCGCCCGGGACCGCCCGGGACCACACGGGACCTCCCGGGACCGCCCGGGACCGCCCAGGACCGCCCTGGAACGCCCGGGACCGCCTGGGACCGCCCGGGACCGCTCTGGACCGCCCTGGAACGCCCGGGACCGCCCTGGAACGCCCGGGACTGCCCGGGACCGCCCGGGACCGCCCGGGACCGCCCGGGACCACCCGGGACCGCCCGGGACCGACCCGGACCGCCCGGGACCTCCCGGGACCGCCCGGGACCGCCCGGGACCGCCCGGGACCACACGGGACCGCCCGGGACCGCCCGGGACCGCCCAGGACCGCCCTGGAACGCCCGGGACCGCCTGGGACCGCCCGGGACCGCTCTGGACCGCCCTGGAACGCCCGGGACCGCCCTGGAACGCCCGGGACTGCCCGGGACCGCCCGGGACCGCCCGGGACCGCCCGGGACCACCCGGGACCGCCCGGGACCGACCCGGACCGCCCGGGACCTCCCGGGACCGCCCAGGACCACCCGGGACCGCCCCGGACCGCCCGGGACCGCCCCTGACCGCCCGGGACCGCCCTAGAACGCCCGGGACCGCCCAGGACCGGGACCGCCCTGGACCGCCCGGGACCGCCCTGGAACGCCCGGGACCGCCCGGGACCGCCCGGGACCGCCCGGGACCGCCCGGGACCGCCTGGGACCGCCTGGGACCGCCCCAGACCGCCCGGGACCGCCCGGGACCGCCCGGGACCGCACGGGACCGCCCGGGACCGCCCGGGACCGCCCTGGACAGCCCGGGACCCCCTTGAACGCCCGGGACCGCCCGGGACCGCCCGGGACCGCCCGGGACCGCCCGGGACCGCCTGGGACCGCCTGGGACCGCCCCAGACCGCCCGGGACCGCCCGGCACCGCCCGGGACCGCACGGGACCGCCCGGGACCGCCCGGGACCGCCCAGGACCGCCCTGGACCGCCCGGGACCGCCTCGGACCGCCCGGGACTGCCCAGGACCGCCCGGGACCGCCCGGGACCGCCAGGGACCGCCCGGGACCGCCCAGGACCGCCCGGGACCGCCAAGGACCGCCCTGGAACGCCCGGGACCGCCCAGGACCGTCCGGAACCGCGCTGGACCGCCCGGGACCGCCCGGGACCGCCCGGGACCGCCCCGGACCGCCCGGGACCGCACCCGGACCGCCCAGGACCACACCCGGACCGCCCGGGACCGCCCCGGACCGCCTAGGACCGCCCAGGACCGCCCGGGACCGCCCAGGATCGCCCGGGACCGCCCGGGACCGCCCGGGACCGCCCGGGACCGCCTCGGACCGCCGGGACCTCCCAGGACCGCCCGGGACCGCCTCGGACCGCCCGGGACCGCCCCGGACCGCCCGGGACCGCCCTGGAATGCCCGGGACCGCTCGGGACCGCCCGGGACCGCCCTGGAACGCTCGGGACCGCCCGGGACCGCCCGGGACCGCTCTGGACCGCCCTGGACGCCCGGGACCGCCCGGGACCGCCCGGGACCGCCCGGGACCGCCCGGGACCGCCTGGGACCGCCCGGGACCGCCCCAGACCGCCCGGGACCGCCCAGGACCGCCCGGGACCGCACGGGACCGCCCGGGACCGCCCGGGACCGCCCAGAACCGCCCTGGAACGCCCGGGACCGCCCGGGACCGCCCGGGACCGCTCTGGACCGCCCTGGAACGCCCGGGACCGCCCTGGAACGCCCGGGACTGCCCGGGACCGCCCGGGACCGCCCGGGACCGCCCGGGACCGCCCGGGACCACCGGGACCGCCGGGACCGCCCCGGACCGCCCAGGACTGCCCGGGACCGCCCGGGACCGCACGGGACCGCCCGGGACCGCCCGGGACCGCCCGACCCCCCGGACCGCCTGGGACCGCCTCGGACCGCCCGGGACCGCCCAGGACCACCCGGGACCGCCCCGGACCGCCCGGGACCGCCCCTGACCGCCCGGGACCGCCCTAGAACGCCCGGGACCGCCCGGGACCACCCGGGACCGCCCCGGACCGCCCGGGACCGCCTCGGACCGCCCGGGACCGCCCAGGACCGCCCGGGACCGCCCGGGACCACCCGGGACCGCCCGGGACCTTCCGGGACCGCCCGGGACCGCCCAGGACCGCCTGGAATGCCCGGGACCGCCCGGGACCGCCCGGGACCGCCCGGAACCGCCCTGGACCGCCCGGGACCGCCCTGGAATGCCCGGGACCGCCCGGGACCGCCTGGGACCGCCCGGGACCGCCCCAGACCGCCCGGGACCGCCCGGGACCGCCCGGGACTGCACGGGACCGCCCGGGACCGCCTGGGACCTCCCAGGACCGCCCCGGACCGCCCGGGACCGCCTCGGACCGCCCGGGACTGCCCAGGACCGCCCGGGACCGCCCGGGACCGCCTGGGACCGCCCGGGACCGCCCCAGACCGCCCGGGACCGCCCGGGACCGCCTGGGACCGCACGGGACCGCCCGGGACCGCCCGGGACCGCCCAGGACCGCCCTGGAACGCCCGGGACCGCCCGGGACCGCCCGGGACCGCTCTGGACCGCCCTGGAACGCCAGGGACCGCCCTGGAACGCCCGGGACTGCCCGGGAACGCCCGGGACCGCCCGGGACCGCCCGGGACCGCCCGGGACCACCCGGGACCGCCCGGGACCGCCCCGGACCGCTCGGGACCGCCCGGGACCGCCCGGGACCGCACAGGACCGCCCGGGACCGCCCGGGACCGCCCGACACCCCCAGACCGCCTGGGACCGCCTCGGACCGCCCGGGACCGCCCAGCACCACCCGGGACCGCCCCGGACTGCCCGAGACCGCCCGGACCGCCCGGGACCGCCCTAGAACGCCCGGAACCGCCCGGGACCACCCGGGACCGCCCCGGACCGCCCGGGACCGCCTCAGACTGCCCGGGACCGCCCCAGGACCGCCCGGGACCGCCCGGGACCACCCGGGACCGCCCGGGAACACCCGGGACTGCCCGGGACCGCCCAGGACCGCCCTGGAATGCCCGGGACCGCCCGGGACCGCCCGGGACCGCCCGGGACCGCCCTGGACCGCCCGGGACCGCCCTGAACGCCCGGGACCGCCCGGGACCACCTGGGACCGCCCGGGACCGCCCCAGACCGCCCGGGACCGCCCGGGACCGCCCGGGACTGCACGGGACCGCCCGGGACCGCCCGGGACCGCCCAGGACCGCCCCGGACCGCCCGGGACCGCCTCGGACCGCCCGGGACTTTCCAGGACCGCACGGGACCGCCCGGGACCGCCCGGGACCGCCCGGGACTGCCCAAGACCGCCCGGGGACCGCCAAGGACCGCCCTGGAACGCCCGGGACCGCCCAGGACCGTCCGGAACCGCGCTGGACCGCCCGGGACCGCCCGAGACCGCCCGGGACCGCCCGTGACCGCCCGGGACCGCCCCGGACCGCCCAGGACCACACCCGGACCGCCCGGGACCGCCCCGGACCGCCTAGGACCGCCCGGGACTGCCCGGGACCGCCCAGGATCGCCCGGGGACCGCCCGGGACCGCCCGGGACCGCCCGGGACCGCTCTGGACCGCCCTGGAACGCCCGGGACCGCCCTGGAACGCCCGGGACTGCCCGGGAACGCCCGGGACCGCCCGGGACCGCCCGGGACCGCCCGGGACCACCCGGGACCGCCCGGGACCGCCCCGGACCGCCCGGGACCGCCCGGGACCGCCCGGGACCGCACAGGACCGCCCGGGACCGCCCGGGACCGCCCGACACCCCCGGACCGCCTGGGACCGCCTCGGACCGCCCGGGACCGCCCAGCACCACCCGGGACCGCCCCGACTGCCCGAGACCGCCCGGACCGCCCGGGACCGCCCTAGACGCCCGGGACCGCCCGGGACCACCCGGGACCGCCCCGGACCGCCCGGGACCGCCTCGGACTGCCCGGGACCGCCCAGGACCGCCCGGGACCGCCCGGGACCACCCGGGACCGCCCAGGACCACCCGGGACTGCCCGGGACCGCCCAGGACCGCCCTGGAATGCCCGGGACCGCCCGGGACCGCCCGGGACCGCCCGGGACCGCCCTGGACCGCCCGGGACCGCCCTGGAACGCCCGGGACCGCCCGGGACCGCCTGGGACCGCCCGGGACCGCCCCAGACCGCCCGGGACCGCCCGGGACCGCCCGGGACTGCACGGGACCGCCCGGGACCGCCCGGGACCGCCCAGGACCGCCCCGGACCGCCCGGGACCGCCTCGGACCGCCCGGGACTTTCCAGGACCGCACGGGACCGCCCGGGACCGCCCGGGACCGCCCGGGACTGCCCAAGACCGCCCGGGACCGCCAAGGACCGCCCTGGAACGCCCGGGACCGCCCAGGACCGTCCGGAACCGCGCTGGACCGCCCGGACCGCCCGAGACCGCCCGGGACCGCCCGTGACCGCCCGGGACCGCCCCGGACCGCCCGGGACCGCACCCGGACCGCCCAGGACCACACCCGGACCGCCCGGGACCGCCCCGGACCGCCTAGGACCGCCCGGGACTGCCCGGGACCGCTCTGGACCGCCCTGGACCGCCCGGGACCGCCCTGGAACGCCCGGACTGCCCGGGACCGCCTGGGACCGCCCGGGACCGCCCGGGACCGCCCGGGACCACCCGGGACCGCCCGGGACCACCCGGACCGCCCGGGACCGCCCGGGACGGCCCGGGACCGCCCTGGAACGCCCGGGACCGCCCGGGACCGCCCGGGACCGCCCGGGACCGCCCGGGACAGCCTGGGACCGCCCGGGACCGCCCGAGACCGCCCGGGACCGCCCGGGACCGCCCAGGACCGCACGGGACCGCCCGGGACTGCCCGGGACCGCCCTGGACCGCCCGGGACTGCCCTTGAATGCCCGGGACCGCCGGGGACCGCCCGGGACCGCCCGGGACCGCCCGGGACCGCCTGGGACCGCCCGGGACCGCCCCAGACCGCCCGGGACCGCCCGGGACCGCCCGGGACCGCACGGGACCGCCCGGGACCGCCCGGGACCGCCCAGGACCGCCCCGGACCGCCCGGGACCGCCTCTGACCGCCCGGGACTGCCCAGGACCGCCCGGGACCGCCCGGGACCGCCCGGGACCGCCCGGGACCGCCCAGGACCGCCCGGGACCGCCAAGGACCGCCCTGGAACGTCCGGGACCGCCCAGGACCGTCCGGAACCGCGCTGGACCGCCCGGGACCGCCCGAGACCGCCCGGGACCGCCCGGGACCGCCCGGGACCGCCCCGGACCGCCCGGGACCGCACCCGGACCGCCCAGGACCACACCCGGACCGCCCGGGACCGCCCGGGACCGCCCGGGACCGCCTAGGACCGCCCGGGACCGCCCGGGACCGCCCGGGATCGCCCGGGACCGCCCGGGACCGCCGGGGACCGCCCGGGACCGCCTCGGACCGCCCGGGACCGCCCAGGACCGCCCGGGACCGCCTCGGACCGCCCGGGACCGCCCCGGACCGCCCAGGACTGCCCTGGAATGCCCGGGACCGCTCGGGACCGCCCGGGACCGCCCGGACCGCCCGGGACCGCCTCGGACCGCCGGGACCGCCCAGGACCGCCCTGGAACGCCCGGGACCGCCCGGGACCGCCCGGGACCGCTCTGGACCGCCCTGGACCGCCCGGGACCGCCCTGGAACGGCCGGGACTGCCCGGGACCGCCCGGGACCGCCCGGGACCGCCCGGGACCGCCCAGGACCACCCGGGACCGCCCGGGACCGCCCCGGACCGCCCGGGACCGCCCGGGACCGCCCAGGACCGCACGGGACCGCCCGGGACCGCCCGGGACCGCCCGGGACCGCCCCGGACCGCCCGAGACCACCTCGGACCGCCCGGGACCGCCCAGGACCGCCCGGGACCGCCTCGGACCGCCCGGGACCGCCCCGGACCGCCCGGGACCGCCCTGGAATGCCCGGGACCGCTCGGGAACGCCCGGGACCGCCCGAACCGCCCGGGACCGCCTCGGACCGCCGGGACCGCCCAGGACCGCCCTGGAACGCCCGGGACCGCCCTGGACCGCCCGGGACCGCTCTGGACCGCCCTGGACCGCCCGGGACCGCCCTGGAACGCCCGGGACTGCCCGGGACCGCCCTGGACCGCCCGGGACCGCCCGGGACCACCCGGGACCGCCCGGGACCACCCCGGACCGCCCGGGACTGCCCGGGACCGCCCGGGACTGCACGGGACCGCCCGGGACCGCCCGGGACCGCCCGGGACCGCTCTGGACCGCCCTGGAACGCCCGGGACCGCCCTGGAACGCGCGGGACTGCCCGGGACCGCCCGGGACCGCCCGGGACCGCCCGGGACCGCCCGGGACCACCCGGGACCGCCCGGGACCGCCCCGGACCGCCAGGGACCGCCCGGGACCGCCCGGGACCGCACGGGACCGCCCGGGACCGCCCGGGACCGCCCGACCCCCCCGGACCGCCTGGGACCGCCTCGGACCGCCCGGGACCGCCCAGGACCACCCGGGACCGCCCCGGACCGCCCGGGACCGCCCCGGACCGCCCAGGACCGCCCTAGAACGCCCGGGACCGCCCAGGACCACCCGGGACCGCTCCGGACCGCCCGGGACCGCCTCGGACCGCCCGGGACCGCCCAGGACCGCCCGGGACCGCCCGGGACCACCCGGACCGCCCGGGACCGCCCGGGACCGCCCGGGACCGCCCAGGACCGCCCTGGAACGCCCGGGACCGCCCGGGACCGCCCGCGACCGCCCTGGACCGCCCGGGACCGCCCTGGAACGCCCGGGACCGCCCGGGACCGCCCGGGACCGCCCGGGACCGCCCGGGACCGCCTGGGACCGCCCGGGGACCGCCCCAGACCGCCCGGGACCGCCCGGGACCGCCCGGAACCGCACGGGACCGCCCGGGACCGCCCGGGACTGCCCTGGACCGCCCGGGACCGCCCTGGAACGCCCGGGACCGCCCGGGACCGCCCGGGACCGCCCGGGACCGCCCGGGACGGCCTGGGACCGCCCGGTACCGCCCCAGACCGCCCGGGACCGCCCGGGACCACCCGGGACCGCACGGGACCGCCCGGGACCGCCCGGGACCGCCCAGGACCGCCCCGGACCGCCCGGGACCGCCTCGGACCGCTCGGGACTGCCCAGGACCGCCCGGGACCGCCCGGGACAGCCCGGGACCGCCCGGGACCGCCCAGGACCGCCAAGGACCGCCCTGGAACGCCCGGGACCGCCCAGGACCGTCCGGAACCGCGCTGGACCGCCCGGGACCGCCCGAGACCGCCCGGGACCGCCCGGGACCGCCCGGGACCGCCCCGGACCGCCCGGGACCGCACCCGGACCGCCCCGGACCACACCCGGACCGCCCGGGACCGCCTCGGACCGCTTAGGACCGCCCGGGACCGCCCGGGACCGCCCGGGATCGCCCGGGACCGCCCGGGACCGCCCGGGACCGCCCGGGATCGCCCGGGACCGCCCGGGACCGCTCTGGACCGCCCTGGAACGCCCGGGACCGCCCTGGAACGCGCGGGACTGCCCGGGACCGCCCGGGACCGCCCGGGACCGCCCGGGACCGCCCGGGACCACCCGGGACCGCCCGGGACCGCCCCGGACCGCCAGGGACCGCCCGGGACCGCCCGGGACCGCACGGGACCGCCCGGGACCGCCCGGGACCGCCCGACCCCCCCGGACCGCCTGGGACCGCCTCGGACCGCCCGGGACCGCCCAGGACCACCCGGGACCGCCCCGGACCGCCCGGGACCGCCCCGGACCGCCCAGGACCGCCCTAGAACGCCCGGGACCGCCCAGGACCACCCGGGACCGCTCCGGACCGCCCGGGACCGCCTCGGACCGCCCGGGACCGCCCAGGACCGCCCGGGACCGCCCGGGACCACCCGGGACCGCCCGGGACCGCCCGGGACCGCCCGGGACCGCCCAGGACCGCCCTGGAACGCCCGGGACCGCCCGGGACCGCCCGCGACCGCCCTGGACCGCCCGGGACCGCCCTGGAACGCCCGGGACCGCCCGGGACCGCCCGGGACCGCCCGGGACCGCCCGGGACCGCCTGGGACCGCCCGGGACCGCCCCAGACCGCCCGGGACCGCCCGGGACCGCCCGGAACCGCACGGGACCGCCCGGGACCGCCCGGGACTGCCCTGGACCGCCCGGGACCGCCCTGGAACGCCCGGGACCGCCCGGGACCGCCCGGGACCGCCCGGGACCGCCCGGGACGGCCTGGGACCGCCCGGTACCGCCCCAGACCGCCCGGGACCGCCCGGGACCACCCGGGACCGCACGGGACCGCCCGGGACCGCCCGGGACCGCCCAGGACCGCCCCGGACCGCCCGGGACCGCCTCGGACCGCTCGGGACTGCCCAGGACCGCCCGGGACCGCCCGGGACAGCCCGGGACCGCCCGGGACCGCCCAGGACCGCCAAGGACCGCCCTGGAACGCCCGGGACCGCCCAGGACCGTCCGGAACCGCGCTGGACCGCCCGGGACCGCCCGAGACCGCCCGGGACCGCCCGGGACCGCCCGGGACCGCCCCGGACCGCCCGGGACCGCACCCGGACCGCCCCGGACCACACCCGGACCGCCCGGGACCGCCTCGGACCGCTTAGGACCGCCCGGGACCGCCCGGGACCGCCCGGGATCGCCCGGGACCGCCCGGGACCGCCCGGGACCGCCCGGGACCGCCTCGGACTGCCCGGGACCGCCCAGGACCGCCCGGGACCGCCTAGGACCGCCCGGGACCGCCCCGGACCGCCCGGGACCGCCCTGGAATGCCCGGGACCGCTCGGGACCGCCCGGGACCGCCCGGACCGCCCGGGACCGCCTCGGACCGCCGGGACCGCCCAGGACCGCCCTGGAACGCCCGGGACCGCCCGGGACCGCCCGGGACCACTCTGGACCGCGCTGGACCGCCCGGGACCGCCCTGGAACGCCCGGGACTGCCCGGAACCGCCCGGGACCGCCCGGGACCGCCCGGGACCGCCCGGGACCACCCGGGACCGCCCGGGACCGCACGGGACCACCCGGGACCGCCCGGGCCCGCCCGGGACCGCACGGGACCGCGCGGGACCGCCCGGGACCGCCCGGGACCGCCCCGGACCGCCCGAGACCGCCTCGGACCGCCCGGGACCGCCCAGGACCGCCCGGGACCGCCTCGGACCGCCCGGGACCGCCCCGGACCGCCCGGGACCGCCCTGGCATGCCCGGGACCGCTCGGGACCGCCCGGGCCCGCCTGGACCGCCCGGGACCGCCTCGGACCGCCGGGACCGCCCAGGACCGCCCTGGAATGCCCGTGACCGCCCGGGACCGCCCGGGACCGCTCTGGACTGCCCTGGACCGCCCGGGACCGCCCTGGAACGCCCGGGACTGCCCGGGACTGCCCGGGACCGCCCGGGACCGCCCGGGACCGCCCGGGACCACCCGGGACCGCGCGGGACCACCCCGGACCGCCCGGGACCGCCCGGGACCGCCCGGGACCGCACGGGACCGCCCGGGACCGGCCGGGACCGCCCGGGACCGCCCCGGACCGCCTGGGACCGCCTCGGACCACCCGGGACCGCCCAGGACAGCCCGGGACCGCCCCGGACCGCCCGGGACCGCCCCAGACCGCCCGGGACCGCCCTAGAACGCCCGGCACTGCCCAGGACCACCCGGGACCGCCCCGGACCGCCCAGGACCGCCTCGGACCGCCCGGGACCGCCCAGGACCGCCCGGGACTGCCCTGGACCGCCCGGGACCGCCATGGAACGCCCGGGACTGCCCGGGACCGCCCGGGACCGCCCGGGACCGCCCGGGACCGCCCAGGACCGCCCTGGAACGCCCGGGACCGCCGGGGACCACCCGGGACTGCCCTGGACCGCCCGGGACCGCCCTGGAACGCCCGGGACCGCCCGGGACCGCCCGGGACCGCCCAGGACCGCCCGGGACCGCCTGGGACCGCCCGGGACCGCCCCAGACCGCCCGGGACCGCCCGGGACCGCCCGGGACCACACGGGACCGCCCGGGACCGCCCGGGACCGCCCTGGACCGCCCGGGACCGCCCTGGAACGCCCGGGACCGCCCGGGACCGCCTGGGACCGCCCGGGACCGCCCGGGACCGCCCGGGACCGCCTGGGACCGCCCGGGACTGCCCCAGACCGCCCGGGACCGCCCGGGACCGCCAGGGACCCCCCGGGACCGCCCCGGACCGCCCGGGACCGCCTCGGACCGCCCGGGACCGCTCTGGACCGCCCTGGACCGCCCGGGACCGCCCTGGAACGCCCGGGACTGCGCGGGACCGCCCGGGACCGCCCGGGACCGCCTGGGACCGCCCGGGACCACCCGGGACCGCCCGGGACCGCCCGGGACCGCCCGGGACCGCACGGGACCGCCCGGGACCGCCCGGGACCGCCCGGGACCGCCCCGGACCGCCTGGGACCGCCTCGGACCGCCCGGGACCGCCCAGGACCGCCCGGGACCGCCCCGGACCGCCCGGGACCGCCCCGGACCGCCCGGGACCGCCCTAGAACGCCCGGGACCGCCCGGGACCACCCGGGACCGCCCCGGACCGCCCGGGACCGCCTCGGACCGCCCGGGACCGCCCGGGACCGCCCAGGACCGCCCGGGACCGCCCTGGACCGCCCGGGACCGCCATGGAACGCCCGGGACCGCCCGGGACCGCCCGGGACCGCCCGGGACCGCCCGGGACCGCCCGGGACCGCCCAGGACCGCCCTGGAACGCCCGGGACCGCCCGGGACCTCCCGGGACCGCCCTGGACCGCCCGGGACCGCCCTGGAATGCCCGGGACCGCCCGGGACCGCCCGGGACCGCCCGGGACCGCCCGGGACCGCCCGGGACCGCCTGGGACCGCCCGGGACCGCCCGGGACCGCCCTGGACCGCCCGGGACCGCTCTGGACCGCCCTGGACCGCCCGGGACCACCCTGGAACGCCCGGGACTGCCCGGGACCACCCGGGACCGCCCGGGACCGCCCGGGACCACCCGGGACCGCCCGGGACCACCCCGGACCGCCCGGGACCGCCCGGGACCGCCCGGGACTGCACGGGACCGCCCGGGACCGCCCGGGACCGCCCGGGACCGCTCTGGACCGCCCTGGAACGCCCGGGACCGCCCTGGAACGCCCGGGACTGCCCAGGACCGCCCGGGACCGCCCGGGACCGCCCGGGACCGCCCGGGACCACCCGGGACCGCCCGGGACCGCCCCGGACCGCCCGGGACCGCCCGGGACCGCCCGGGACCGCACGGGACCGCCCGGGACCGCCCGGGACCGCCCGACCCCCCCGGACCGCCTGGGACCGCCTCGGACCGCCCGGGACCGCCCAGGACCACCCGGGACCGCCCCGGACCGCCCGGGACCGCCCCGGACCGCCCAGGACCGCCCTAGAACGCCCGGGACCGCCCAGGACCACCCGGGACCGCCCCGGACCGCCCGGGACCGCCTCGGACCGGCCGGGACCGCCCCAGACCGCCCGGGACCGCCCGGGACCGCCCGGGACCGCACGGGACCGCCCGGGACCGCCCGGGACCGCCCAGGACCGCCCCGGACCGCCCGGGACCGCCTCGGACCGCCCGGGACTGCCCAGGACCGCCCGGGACCGCCCGGGACAGCCCGGGACCGCCCGGGACCGCCCAGGACCGCCCGGGACCGCCCGGGACTGCCCAGGACCGCCCGGGACCGCCCGAGACCGCCCGGGACCGCCCGGGACCGCCCGGGACCGCCCCGGACCGCCCGGGACCGCACCCGGACCGCCCCGGACCACACCCGGACCGCCCGGGACCGCCTCGGACCGCTTAGGACCGCCCGGGACCGCCCGGGACCGCCCGGGATCGCCCGGGACCGCCCGGGACCGCCCGGGACCGCCCGGGACCGCCTCGGACCGCCCGGGACCGCCCAGGACCGCCCGGGACCGCCTAGGACCACCCGGGACCGCCCCGGACCGCCCGGGACCGCCCTGGAATGCCCGGGACCGCTCGGGACCGCCCGGGACCGCCCGGACCGCCCGGGACCGCCTCGGACCGCCGGGACCGCCCAGGACCGCCCTGGAACGCCCGGGACCGCCCGGGACCGCCCGGGACCACTCTGGACCGCGCTGGACCGCCCGGGACCGCCCTGGAACGCCCGGGACTGCCCGGAACCGCCCGGGACCGCCCGGGACCGCCCGGGACCGCCCGGGACCACCCGGGACCGCCCGGGACCGCACGGGACCACCCGGGACCGCCCGGGCCCGCCCGGGACCGCACGGGACCGCGCGGGACCGCCCGGGACCGCCCGGGACCGCCCCGGACCGCCCGAGACCGCCTCGGACCGCCCGGGACCGCCCAGGACCGCCCGGGACCGCCTCGGACCGCCCGGGACCGCCCCGGACCGCCCGGGACCGCCCTGGCATGCCCGGGACCGCTCGGGACCGCCCGGGCCCGCCTGGACCGCCCGGGACCGCCTCGGACCGCCGGGACCGCCCAGGACCGCCCTGGAATGCCCGTGACCGCCCGGGACCGCCCGGGACCGCTCTGGACTGCCCTGGACCGCCCGGGACCGCCCTGGAACGCCCGGGACTGCCCGGGACTGCCCGGGACCGCCCGGGACCGCCCGGGACCGCCCGGGACCACCCGGGACCGCGCGGGACCACCCCGGACCGCCCGGGACCGCCCGGGACCGCCCGGGACCGCACGGGACCGCCCGGGACCGGCCGGGACCGCCCGGGACCGCCCCGGACCGCCTGGGACCGCCTCGGACCACCCGGGACCGCCCAGGACAGCCCGGGACCGCCCCGGACCGCCCGGGACCGCCCCAGACCGCCCGGGACCGCCCTAGAACGCCCGGCACTGCCCAGGACCACCCGGGACCGCCCCGGACCGCCCAGGACCGCCTCGGACCGCCCGGGACCGCCCAGGACCGCCCGGGACTGCCCTGGACCACCCGGGACCGCCATGGAACGCCCGGGACTGCCCGGGACCGCCCGGGACCGCCCGGGACCGCCCGGGACCGCCCAGGACCGCCCTGGAACGCCCGGGACCGCCGGGGACCACCCGGGACTGCCCTGGACCGCCCGGGACCGCCCTGGAACGCCCGGGACCGCCCGGGACCGCCCGGGACCGCCCAGGACCGCCCGGGACCGCCTGGGACCGCCCGGGACCGCCCCAGACCGCCCGGGACCGCCCGGGACCGCCCGGGACCACACGGGACCGCCCGGGACCGCCCGGGACCGCCCTGGACCGCCCGGGACCGCCCTGGAACGCCCGGGACCGCCCGGGACCGCCTGGGACCGCCCGGGACCGCCCGGGACCGCCCGGGACCGCCTGGGACCGCCCGGGACTGCCCCAGACCGCCCGGGACCGCCCGGGACCGCCAGGGACCCCCCGGGACCGCCCCGGACCGCCCGGGACCGCCTCGGACCGCCCGGGACCGCTCTGGACCGCCCTGGACCGCCCGGGACCGCCCTGGAACGCCCGGGACTGCGCGGGACCGCCCGGGACCGCCCGGGACCGCCTGGGACCGCCCGGGACCACCCGGGACCGCCCGGGACCGCCCGGGACCGCCCGGGAGCGCACGGGACCGCCCGGGACCGCCCGGGACCGCCCGGGACCGCCCCGGACCGCCTGGGACCGCCTCGGACCGCCCGGGACCGCCCAGGACCGCCCGGGACCGCCCCGGACCGCCCGGGACCGCCCCGGACCGCCCGGGACCGCCCTAGAACGCCCGGGACCGCCCGGGACCACGCGGGACCGCCCCGGACCGCCCGGGACCGCCTCGGACCGCCCGGGACCGCCCGGGACCGCCCAGGACCGCCCGGGACCGCCCTGGACCGCCCGGGACCGCCATGGAACGCCCGGGACCGCCCGGGACCGCCCGGGACCGCCCGGGACCGCCCGGGACCGCCCGGGACCGCCCAGGACCGCCCTGGAACGCCCGGGACCGCCCGGGACCTCCCGGGACCGCCCTGGACCGCCCGGGACCGCCCTGGAATGCCCGGGACCGCCCGGGACCGCCCGGGACCGCCCGGGACCGCCCGGGACCGCCCGGGACCGCCTGGGACCGCCCGGGACCGCCCGGGACCGCCCTGGACCGCCCGGGACCGCTCTGGACCGCCCTGGACCGCCCGGGACCACCCTGGAACGCCCGGGACTGCCCGGGACCGCCCGGGACCGCCCGGGACCGCCCGGGACCACCCGGGACCGCCCGGGACCACCCCGGACCGCCCGGGACCGCCCGGGACCGCCCGGGACTGCACGGGACCGCCCGGGACCGCCCGGGACCGCCCGGGACCGCTCTGGACCGCCCTGGAACGCCCGGGACCGCCCTGGAACGCCCGGGACTGCCCAGGACCGCCCGGGACCGCCCGGGACCGCCCGGGACCGCCCGGGACCACCCGGGACCGCCCGGGACCGCCCCGGACCGCCCGGGACCGCCCGGGACCGCCCGGGACCGCACGGGACCGCCCGGGACCGCCCGGGACCGCCCGACCCCCCCGGACCGCCTGGGACCGCCTCGGACCGCCCGGGACCGCCCAGGACCACCCGGGACCGCCCCGGACCGCCCGGGACCGCCCCGGACCGCCCAGGACCGCCCTAGAACGCCCGGGACCGCCCAGGACCACCCGGGACCGCCCCGGACCGCCCGGGACCGCCTGGGACCGGCCGGGACCGCCCAGGACCGCCCGGGACCGCCCGGGACCACCCGGGACCGCCCGGGACCACCCGGGACCGCCCGGGACCGCCCAGGACCGCCCTGGAACGCCCGGGACCGCCCGGGACCGCCCGCGACCGCCCTGGACCGCCCGGGACTGCCCTGGAACGCCCGGGACCGCCCGGGACCGCCCGGGACCTCCCGGGACCGCCCGGGACCGCCTGGGACCGCCCGGGACCGCCCCAGACCGCCCGGGACCGGCCGGGACCGCCCGGGACCGCACGGGACCGCCCGGGACCGCCCGGGACTGCCCTGGACCGCCCGGGACCGCCCTGGAACGCCCGGGACCTCCCGGGACCGCCCGGGACCGCCCGGGACCGCCCGGGACCGCCTGGGACCGCCCGGGACCGCCCCAGACCGCCCGGGACCGCCCGGGACCGCCCGGGACCGCACGGGACCGCCCGGGACCGCCCGGGACCACCCAGGACCGCCCCGGACCGCCCGGGAACGCCTCGGACCGCCCGGGACTGCCCAGGACCGCCCGGGACCGCCCGGGACAGCCCGGGACCGCCCGGGACCGCCCAGGACCGCCAAGGACCGCCCTGGAACGCCCGGGACCGCCCAGGACCGTCCGGAACCGCGCTGGACCGCCCGGGACCGCCCGAGACCGCCCGGGACCGCCCGGGACCGCCCGGGACCGCCCCGGACCGCCCGGGACCGCACCCGGACCGCCCAGGACCACACCCGGACCGCCCGGGACCGCCTCGGACCGCCTAGGACCGCCCGGGACCGCCCGGGACCGCCGGAGATCGCCCGGGACCGCCCGGGACCGCACGGGACCGCCCGGGACCGCCTCGGACCGCCCGGGACCGCCCAGGACCGCCCGGGACCGCCTAGGACCACCCGGGACCGCCCCGGACCGCCCGGGACCGCCCTGGAATGCCCGGGACCGCTCGGGACCGCCCGGGACCGCCCGGACCGCCCGGGACCGCCTCGGACCGCCGGGACCGCCCAGGACCGCCCTGGAACGCCCGGGACCGCCCGGGACCGCCCGGGACCGCTCTGGACCGCGCTGGACCGCCCGGGACCGCCCTGGAACGCCCGGGACTGCCCGGGACCGCCCGGGACCGCCCGGGACCGCCCGGGACCGCCCGGGACCACCCGGGACCGCCCGGGACCGCCCCGGACCGCCCGGGACCGCCCGGGACCGCCCGGGACCGCACGGGACCGCCCGGGACCGCCCGGGACCGCCCGGGACCGCCCCGGACCGCCCGAGACCGCCTCGGACCGCCCGGGACCGCCCAGGACCGCCCGGGACCGCCTCGGACCGTCCGGGACCGCCCCGGACCGCCCGGGACCGCACTGGAATGCCCGGGACCGCTCGGGACCGCCCGGGCCCGCCCGGACCGCCCGGGACCGCCTCGGACCGCCGGGACCGCCCAGGACCGCCCTGGAATGCCCGGGACCGCCCGGGACCGCCCGGGACCGCTCTGGACCGCCCTGGACCGCCCGGGACCTCCCTGGAACGCCCGGGACTGCCCGGGACCGACCGGGACCGCCCGGGACCGCCCGGGACCGCCCGGGACCACCCGGGACCGCGCGGGATCACCCCGGACCGCCCGGGACCGCCCGGGACCGCCCGGGACCGCACGGGACCGCCCGGGACCGCCCGGGACCGCCCGGGACCGCCCCGGACCGCCTGGGACCGCCTCGGACCGCTCGGGACCGCCCAGGACAGCCCGGGACCGCCCCGGACCGCCCGGGACCGCCCCAGACCGCCCGGGACCGCCCTAGAACGCCCGGGACCGCCCGGGACCACCCGGGACCGCCCCGGACCGCCCGGGACCGCCTCGGACCGCCTGGGACCGCCCAGGACCGCCCGGGACCGCCCTGGACCGCCCGGGACCGCCATGGAACGCCCGGGACCGCCCGGGACCGCCCGGGACCGCCCGGGACCGCCCGGGACCGCCCAGGACCGCCCTGGAACGTCCGGGACCGCCCGGGACCACCCGGGACCGCCCTGGACCGCCCAGGACCGCCCTGGAACGCCCGGGACCGCCCGGGACCGCCCGGGACCGCCCGGGACCGCCCGGGACCGCCTGGGACCGCCCGGCACCGCCCCAGACCGCCCGGGACCGCCCGGGACCGCCCGGGACCGCACGGGACCGCCCGGGACCGCCCGGGACCGCCCTGGACCGCCCGGGACCGCCCTGGAACGCCCGGGACCGCCCGGGACCGCCCGGGACCACCCGGGACCGCCCGGGACCGCCTGGGACCGCCCGGGACTGCCCCAGACCGCCCGGGACCGCCCGGGACCGCCCGGGACCGCCCGGGACCGCCCCGGACCGCCCGGGACCGCCTCGGACCGCCCGGGACCGCTCTGGACCGCCCTGGACCGCCCGGGACCGCCCTGGAACGCCCGGGACTGCGCGGGACCGCCCGGGACCGCCCGGGACCGCCTGGGACCGCCCGGGACCACCCGGGACCGCCCGGGACCACCCCGGACCGCCCGGGACCGCCCGGGACCGCCCGGGACCGCACGGGACCGCCCGGGACCGCCCGGGACCGCCCGGGACCGCCCCGGACCGCCTGGGACCGCCTCGGACCGCCCGGGACCGCCCAGGACCGCCCGGGACCGCCCCGGACCGCCCGGGACCGCCCCGGACCGCCCGGGACCGCCCTAGAACGCCCGGGACCGCCCGGGACCACCCGGGACCGCCCTGGACCGCCCGGGACCGCCTCGGACCACCCGGGACCGCCCAGGACCGCCCGGGACCGCCCTGGACCGCCCAGGACCGCCATGGAATGCCCGGGACCGCCCGGGACCGCGTGGGACCGCCCGGAACCGCACGGGACCGCCCGGGACCGCCCGGGACTGCCCTGGACCGCCCGGGACCGCCCTGGAACGCCCGGGACCGCCCGGGACCGCCCGGGACCGCCCGGGACCGCCCGGGACCGCCTGGGACCGCCCGGTTCCGCCCCAGACCGCCCGGGACCGCCCGGGACCGCCCGGGACCGCACGGGACCGCCCGGGACCGCCCGGGACCGCCCAGGACCGCCCCGGACCGCCCGGGACCGCCTCGGACCGCCCGGGACCGCCCAGGACCGCCCGGGACCGCCCCGGACCGCCCGGGACCGCCCCGGACCGCCCGGGACCGCCCTAGAACGCCCGGGACCGCCCGGGACCACGCGGGACCGCCCCGGACCGCCCGGGACCGCCTCGGACCGCCCGGGACCGCCCGGGACCGCCCAGGACCGCCCGGGACCGCCCTGGACCGCCCGGGACCGCCATGGAACGCCCGGGACCGCCCGGGACCGCCCGGGACCGCCCGGGACCGCCCGGGACCGCCCGGGACCGCCCAGGACCGCCCTGGAACGCCCGGGACCGCCCGGGACCTCCCGGGACCGCCCTGGACCGCCCGGGACCGCCCTGGAATGCCCGGGACCGCCCGGGACCGCCCGGGACCGCCCGGGACCGCCCGGGACCGCCCGAGACCGCCTGGGACCGCCCGGGACCGCCCGGGACCGCCCTGGACCGCCCGGGACCGCTCTGGACCGCCCTGGACCGCCCGGGACCACCCTGGAACGCCCGGGACTGCCCGGGACCGCCCGGGACCGCCCGGGACCGCCCGGGACCACCCGGGACCGCCCGGGACCACCCCGGACCGCCCGGGACCGCCCGGGACCGCCCGGGACTGCACGGGACCGCCCGGGACCGCCCGGGACCGCCCGGGACCGCTCTGGACCGCCCTGGAACGCCCGGGACCGCCCTGGAACGCCCGGGACTGCCCAGGACCGCCCGGGACCGCCCGGGACCGCCCGGGACCGCCCGGGACCACCCGGGACCGCCCGGGACCGCCCCGGACCGCCCGGGACCGCCCGGGACCGCCCGGGACCGCACGGGACCGCCCGGGACCGCCCGGGACCGCCCGACCCCCCCGGACCGCCTGGGACCGCCTCGGACCGCCCGGGACCGCCCAGGACCACCCGGGACCGCCCCGGACCGCCCGGGACCGCCCCGGACCGCCCAGGACCGCCCTAGAACGCCCGGGACCGCCCAGGACCACCCGGGACCGCCCCGGACCGCCCGGGACCGCCTGGGACCGGCCGGGACCGCCCAGGACCGCCCGGGACCGCCCGGGACAGCCCGGGACCGCCCGGGACCGCCCAGGACCGCCAAGGACCGCCCTGGAACGCCCGGGACCGCCCAGGACCGTCCGGAACCGCGCTGGACCGCCCGGGACCGCCCGAGACCGCCCGGGACCGCCCGGGACCGCCCGGGACCGCCCCGGACCGCCCGGGACCGCACCCGGACCGCCCAGGACCACACCCGGACCGCCCGGGACCGCCTCGGACCGCCTAGGACCGCCCGGGACCGCCCGGGACCGCCGGGGATCGCCCGGGACCGCCCGGGACCGCACGGGACCGCCCGGGACCGCCTCGGACCGCCCGGGACCGCCCAGGACCGCCCGGGACCGCCTAGGACCACCCGGGACCGCCCCGGACCGCCCGGGACCGCCCTGGAATGCCCGGGACCGCTCGGGACCGCCCGGGACCGCCCGGACCGCCCGGGACCGCCTCGGACCGCCGGGACCGCCCAGGACCGCCCTGGAACGCCCGGGACCGCCCGGGACCGCCCGGGACCGCTCTGGACCGCGCTGGACCGCCCGGGACCGCCCTGGAACGCCCGGGACTGCCCGGGACCGCACGGGACCGCCCGGGACCGCCCGGGACCGCCCGGCCCCCGACCCCCGGGACCGCCCGGGACCGCCCCGGACCGCCCGGGACCGCCCGGGACCGCCCGGGACCGCACGGGACCGCCCGGGACCGCCCGGGACCGCCCGGGACCGCCCCGGACCGCCCGAGACCGCCTCGGACCGCCCGGGACCGCCCCAGGACCGCCCGGGACCGCCTCGGACCGTCCGGGACCGCCCCGACCGGCCGGGGACCGCACTGGAATGCCCGGGACCGCTCGGGACCGCCCGGGCCCGCCCGGACCGCCCGGGACCGCCTCGGACCGCCGGGACCGCCCAGGACCGCCCTGGAATGCCCGGGACCGCCCGGGACCGCCCGGGACCGCTCTGGACCGCCCTGGACCGCCCGGGACCTCCCTGGAACGCCCGGGACTGCCCGGGACCGACCGGGACTGCCCGGGACCGCCCGGGACCGCCCGGGACCACCCGGGACCGCGCGGGATCACCCCGGACCGCCCGGGACCGCCCGGGACCGCCCGGGACCGCACGGGACCGCCCCGGGACCGCCCGGGACCGCCCGGGACCGCCCCGGACCGCCTGGGACCGCCTCGGACCGCTCGGGACCGCCCAGGACAGCCCGGGACCGCCCCGGACCGCCCGGGACCGCCCCAGACCGCCCGGGACCGCCCTAGAACGCCCGGGACCGCCCGGGACCACCCGGGACCGCCCCGGACCGCCCGGGACCGCCTCGGACCGCCTGGGACCGCCCAGGACCGCCCGGGACCGCCCTGGACCGCCCGGGACCGCCATGGAACGCCCGGGACCGCCCGGGACCGCCCGGGACCGCCCGGGACCGCCCGGGACCGCCCAGGACCGCCCTGGAACGTCCGGGACCGCCCGGGACCACCCGGGACCGCCCTGGACCGCCCAGGACCGCCCTGGAACGCCCGGGACCGCCCGGGACCGCCCGGGACCGCCCGGGACCGCCCGGGACCGCCTGGGACCGCCCGGCACCGCCCCAGACCGCCCGGGACCGCCCGGGACCGCCCGGGACCGCACGGGACCGCCCGGGACCGCCCGGGACCGCCCTGGACCGCCCGGGACCGCCCTGGAACGCCCGGGACCGCCCGGGACCGCCCGGGACCACCCGGGACCGCCCGGGACCGCCTGGGACCGCCCGGGGACTGCCCCAGACCGCCCGGACCGCCCGGGACCGCCCGGGACCGCCCGGGACCGCCCCGGACCGCCCGGGACCGCCTCGGACCGCCCGGGACCGCTCTGGACCGCCCTGGACCGCCCGGGACCGCCCTGGAACGCCCGGGACTGCGCGGGACCGCCCGGGACCGCCCGGGACCGCCTGGGACCGCCCGGGACCACCCGGGACCGCCCGGGACCACCCCGGACCGCCCGGGACCGCCCGGGACCGCCCGGGACCGCACGGACCGCCCGGGACCGCCCGGGACCGCCCGGGACCGCCCCGGACCGCCTGGGACCGCCTCGACCGCCCGGGACCGCCCAGGACCGCCCGGGACCGCCCCGGACCGCCCGGGACCGCCCCAGACCGCCCGGGACCGCCCTAGAACGCCCGGGACCGCCCGGGACCACCCGGGACCGCCCTGGACCGCCCGGGACCGCCTCGGACCACCCGGGACCGCCCAGGACCGCCCGGGACCGCCCTGGACCGCCCAGGACCGCCATGGAATGCCCGGGACCGCCCGGGACCGCGTGGGACCGCCCGGAACCGCACGGGACCGCCCGGGACCGCCCGGGACTGCCCTGGACCGCCCGGGACCGCCCTGGAACGCCCGGGACCGCCCGGGACCGCCCGGGACCGCCCGGGACCGCCCGGGACCGCCTGGGACCGCCCGGTTCCGCCCCAGACCGCCCGGGACCGCCCGGGACCGCCCGGGACCGCACGGGACCGCCCGGGACCGCCCGGGACCGCCCAGGACCGCCCCGGACCGCCCGGGACCGCCTCGGACCGCCCGGGACTGCCCAGGACCGCCCGGGACCGCCCGGGACAGCCCGGGACCGCCCGGGACCGCCCAGGACCGCCAAGGACCGCCCTGGAACGCCCGGGACCGCCCAGGACCGTCCGGAACCGCGCTGGACCGCCCAGGACCGCCCGGGACCGCCCGGGACCGCCGGGACCGCCCCGGACCGCCCGGGACCGCACCCGGACCGCCCAGGACCACACCCGGACCGCCCGGGACCGCCTCGGACCGCTTAGGACCGCCCGGGACCGCCCGGGACCGCCCGGGATCGCCCGGGACCAGCCCGGGACCGCCCGGGACCGCCCGGGACCCCTCGGACCGCCCGGGACCGCCCAGGACCGCCCGGGACCGCCTAGGACCACCCGGGACCGCCCCGGACCGCCCGGGACCGCCCTGGAATGCCCGGGACCGCTCGGGACCGCCCGGGACCGCCCGGACCGCCCGGGACCGCCTCGGACCGCCGGGACCGCCCAGGACCGCCCTGGAACGCCCGGGACCGCCCGGGACCGCCCGGGACCGCTCTGGACCGCGCTGGACCACCCGCGACCGCCCTGGAACGCCCGGGACTGCCCGGGACCGCCCGGGACCGCCCGGGACCGCCCGGGACCGCCCGGGACCACCCGGGACCGCCCGGGACCGCACGGGACCGCCCGGGACCGCCCGGGCCCGCCCGGGACCGCACGGGACCGCCCGGGACCGCCCGGGACTGCCCGGGACCGCCCCGGACCGCCCGAGACCGCCTCGGACCGCCCGGGACCGCCCAGGACCGCCCGGGACCGCCTCGGACCGCCCGGGACCGCCCCGGACCGCCCGGGACCGCCCTGGCATGCCCGGGACCGCTCGGGACCGCCCGGGCCCGCCTGGACCGCCCGGGACCGCCTCGGACCGCCGGGACCGCCCAGGACCGCCCTGGAATGCCCGTGACCGCCCGGGACCGCCCGGGACCGCTCTGGACCGCCCTGGACCGCCCGGGACCGCCCTGGAACGCCCGGGACTGCGCGGGACTGCCCGGGACCGCCCGGGACCGCCCGGGACCGCCCGGGACCACCGGGACCGCGCGGGACCACCCCGGACCGCCCGGGACCGCCCGGGACCGCCCGGGACCGCACGGGACCGCCCGGGACCGCCCGGGACCGCCCGGGACCGCCCCGGACCGCCTGGGACCGCCTCGGACCGCCCGGACCGCCCAGGACAGCCCGGGACCGCCCCGGACCGCCCGGGACCGCCCCAGACCGCCCGGGACCGCCCTAGAACGCCCGGGACCGCCCGGGACCACCCGGGACCGCCCCGGACCGCCCGGGACCGCCTCGGACCGCCCGGGACCGCCCAGGACCGCCCGGGACCGCCCTGGACCGCCCGGGACCGCCATGGAACGCCCGGGACCGCCCGGGACCGCCCGGGACCGCCCGGGACCGCCCGGGACCGCCCAGGACCGCCCTGGAACGCCCGGGACCGCCGGGACCACCCGGGACTGCCCTGGACCGCCCGGGACCGCCCTGGAACGCCCGGGACCGCCCGGGACCGCCCGGGACCGCCCAGGACCGCCCGGGACCGCCTGGGACCGCCCGGGACCGCCTGGGACCGCCCGGGACCGCCCGGGACCGCCCGGGACCGCCTGGGACCGCCCGGGACTGCCCCAGACCGCCCGGGACCGCCCGGGACCGCCCGGGACCGCCCGGGACCGCCCCGGACCGCCCGGGACCGCCTCGGACCGCCCGGGACCGCTCTGGACCGCCCTGGACCGCCCGGGACCGCCCTGGAACGCCCGGGACTGCGCGGGACCGCCCGGGACCGCCCGGGACCGCCTGGGACCGCCCGGGACCACCCGGGACCGCCCGGGACCGCCCGGGACCGCCCGGGACCGCACGGGACCGCCCGGGACCGCCCGGGACCGCCCGGGACCGCCACGGACCGCCTGGGACCGCCTCGGACCGCCCGGGACCGCCCAGGACCGCCCGGGACCGCCCCGGACCGCCCGGGACCGCCCCGGACCGCCCGGGACCGCCCTAGAACGCCCGGGACCGCCCGGGACCACCCGGGACCGCCCCGGACCGCCCGGGACCGCCTCGGACCGCCCGGGACCGCCCAGGACCGCCCGGGACCGCCCTGGACCGCCCGGGACCGCCATGGAACGCCCGGGACCGCCCGGGACCGCCCGGGACCGCCCGGGACCGCCCGGGACCGCCCGGGACCGCCCAGGACCGCCCTGGAACGCCCGGGACCGCCCGGGACCTCCCGGGACCGCCCTGGACCGCCCGGGACCGCCCTGGAATGCCCGGGACCGCCCGGGACCGCCCGGGAACGCCCGGGACCGCCCGGGACCGCCCGGGACCGCCTGGGACCGCCCGGGACCGCCCGGGACCGCCCTGGACCGCCCGGGACCGCTCTGGACCGCCCTGGACCGCCCGGGACCGCCCTGGAACGCCCGGGACTGCCCGGGACCGCCCGGGACCGCCCGGGACCGCCCGGGACCACCCGGGACCGCCCGGGACCACCCCGGACCGCCCGGACTGCCCGGGACCGCCCGGGACTGCACGGGACCGCCCGGGACCGCCCGGGACCGCCCGGGACCGCCCGGGACCGCCCGGGACCGCCCGGGACCACCCGGGACCGCCCGGGACCGCCCCGGAACGCCCCGGGACCGCCCGGGACCGCCCGGGACCGCACGGGACCGCCCGGGACCGCCCGGGACCGCCCGACCCCCCCGGACCGCCTGGGACCGCCTCGGACCGCCCGGGACCGCCCAGGACCACCCGGGACCGCCCCGGACCGCCCGGGACCGCCCCGGACCGCCCAGGACCGCCCTAGAACGCCCGGGACCGCCCAGGACCACCCGGGACCGCCCCGGACCGCCCGGGACCGCCTCGGGACCGCCCGGGACCGCCCAGGACCGCCCGGGACCGCCCGGGACCACCCCGGGACCGCCCGGGACCGCCCGGGACCGCCCGGGACCGCCCAGGACCGCCTGGAACGCCCGGGACCGCCCGGGACCGCCCGCGACCGCCCTGGACCGCCCGGGACCGCCCTGGAACGCCCGGGACCGCCCGGGACCGCCCGGGAACTCCCGGGACCGCCCGGGACCGCCTGGGACCGCCCGGGACCGCCCCAGACCGCCCGGGACCGCCCGGGACCGCCCGGGACCGCACGGGACCGCCCGGGACCGCCCGGGACTGCCCTGGACCGCCCGGGACCGCCCTGGAACGCCCGGGACCGCCCGGGACCGCCCGGGACCGCCCGGGACCGCCCGGGACCGCCTGGGACCGCCGGGACCGCCCCAGACCGCCCGGGACCGCCCGGGACCGCCCGGGACTGCACGGGACCGCCCGGGACCGCCCGGGACCACCCAGGACCGCCCCGGACCGCCCGGGAACGCCTCGGACCGCCCGGGACTGCCCAGGACCGCCCGGGACCGCCCCCGGGACAGCCCGGGACCGCCCGGGACCGCTCAGGACCGCCAAGGACCGCCCTGGAACGCCCGGGACCGCCCAGGACCGTCCGGAACCGCGCTGGACCGCCCGGGACCGCCCGAGACCGCCCGGGACCGCCCGGGACCGCCCGGGACCGCCCCGGACCGCCCGGGACCGCACCCGGACCGCCCAGGACCACACCCGGACCGCCCGGGACCGCCTCGGACCGCCTAGGGACCGCCCGGGACCGCCCGGGGACCGCCGGGGATCGCCCGGGCCGCCCGGGACCGCACGGGACCGCCCGGGACCGCCTCGGACCGCCCGGGACCGCCCAGGACCGCCCGGGACCGCCTAGGACCACCCGGGACCGCCCCGGACCGCCCGGGACCGCCCTGGAATGCCCGGGACCGCTCGGGACCGCCCGGGACCGCCCGGACCGCCTGGGACCGCCTCGGACCGCCGGGACCGCCCAGGACCGCCCTGGAACGCCCGGGACCGCCCGGGACCGCCCAGGACCGCTCTGGACCGCGCTGGACCGCCCGGGACCGCCCTGGAACGCCCCGGGACTGCCCGGGACCGCCCGGGACCGCCCGGGACCGCCGGGACCGCCCGGGACCACCCGGGACCGCCCGGGACCGCCCCGGACCGCCCGGGACCGCCCGGGACCGCCCGGGACCGCACGGGACCGCCCGGGACCGCCCGGGACCGCCCGGGACCGCCCTGGACCGCCCGAGACCGCCTCGGACCGCCCGGGACCGCCCAGGACCGCCCGGGACCGCCTCGGACCGTCCCGGGACCGCCCCTGACCGTCCGGGACTGCACTGGAATGCCCGGGACCGCTCGGGACCGCCCGGGCCCGCCCGGACCGCCCGGGACCGCCTCGGACCGCCGGGACCGCCCAGGACCCGCCCTGGAATGCCCAGGACCGCCCGGGACCGCCCAGGACCGCTCTGGACCGCCCTGGACCGCCCGGGACCGCCCTGGAACGCCCGGGACTGCCCGGGACCGCCCGGGACCGCCCGGGACCGCCCGGGACCGCCCGGGACCACCCGGGACCGCGCGGGATCACCCCGGACCGCCCGGGACCGCCCGGGACCGCCCGGGACCGCACGGGACTGCCCGGGACCGCCCGGGACCGCCCGGGACCGCCCCGGACCGCCTGGGACCGCCTCGGACCGCTCGGGACCGCCCAGGACAGCCCGGGACCGCCCCGGACCGCCCGGGACCGCCCCAGACCGCCCGGGACCGCCCTAGAACGCCGGGACCGCCCGGGACCACCCGGGACCGCCCCGGACCGCCCGGGACCGCCTCGGACCGCCCGGGACCGCCCAGGACCGCCCGGGATCGCCCTGGACCGCCCGGACCGCCATGGAACGCCCGGGACCGCCCGGGACCGCCCGGGACCGCCCGGGACCGCCCGGGACCACCCAGGACCGCCCTGGAACGTCCGGGACCGCCCGGGACCACCCGGGACCGCCCTGGACCGCCCAGGACCGCCCTGGAACGCCCGGGACCGCCCGGGACCGCCCGGGACCGCCCGGGACCGCCCGGGACCGCCTGGGACCGCCCGGCACCGCCCCAGACCGCCCGGGACCGCCCGGGACCGCCCGGGACCGCACGGGACCGCCCGGGACCGCCCGGGACCGCCCTGGACCGCCCGGGACCGCCCTGGAACGCCCGGACCGCCCGGGACCGCCCGGGACCGCCCGGGACCGCCCGGGACCGCCTGGGACCGCCCGGGACTGCCCCAGACCGCCCGGGACCGCCCGGGACCGCCCGGGACCGCCCGGGACCGCCCCGGACCGCCCGGGACCGCCTCGGACCGCCCGGGACCGCTCCTGGACCGCCCTGGAACCGCCCGGGACCACCCTGGAACGCCCGGGACTGCGCGGGACCGCCCGGGACCGCCCGGGACCGCCTGGGACCGCCCGAGACCACCCGGGACCGCCCGGGACCACCCCGGACCCCCCGGGACCGCCCGGGACCGCCCGGGACCGCACGGGACCGCCCGGGACCGCCCGGGACCGCCCGGGACCGCCCCGGACCGCCTGGGACCGCCTCGGACCGCCCGGGACCGCCCAGGACCGGCCGGGACCGCCCCGGACTGCCCGCGACCGCCCCGGACCGTCCGGGACCGCCCTAGAACGCCCGGGACCGCCCGGGACCACCTGGGACCGCCCCGGACCGCCCGGGACCGCCTCGGACCGCCCGGGACCGCCCAGGACCGCCCGGGACCGCCCTGGACCGCCCAGGACCGCCATGGAATGCCCGGGACCGCCCGGGACCGCGTGGGACCGCCCGGGACCGCCCGGGACCGCCCGGGACCGCCCAGGACCGCCCTGGAACGCCCGGGACCGCCCGGGACCTCCCGGGACCGCCCTGGACCGCCCGGGACCGCCCTGGAACGCCCGGGACCGCCCGGGACCGCCCGGGACCGCCCGGGACCGCCCGGGACCGCCTGGGACCGCCCGGGACCGCCCGGGACCGCCCGGGACCGCCCGGGACCGCACGGGACCGCCCGGGACCGCCCGGGACCGCCCTGGACCGCCCGGGACCGCCCTGGAACGCCCGGGACCGCCCGGGACCGCCCGGGACCGCCGGGGACCGCCCGGGACCGCCTGGGACCGCCCGGGACTGCCCCAGACCGCCCGGGACCGCCCAGGACCGCCCGGGACCGCACGGGACCGCCCGGGACCTCCCGGGACCGCTCCGGACCGCCCGGGACCGCCTCGGACCGCCCAGGACCGCCCAGGACCGCCCGGGACCGCCCCGGACCACCCGGGACCGCCCCGGACCACCCGGGACCGCCCTGGACCGCCCGTGACCGCCCTAGAACGCCCGGGACCGCCCGGGACCGCCCGGGACCGCCCCGGACCGCCCGGGACCACCTCGGACCGCCCGGGACCGCCCAGGACTGCCCGGGACCGCCCTGGACCGCCCGCGACTGCCCTGGAACGCCCGGGACCGCCCGGGACCGCCCGGGACCGCCTGGGACCGCCCGGGACCGCCAAGGACCGCCCCTGGAACGCCCGGGACCGCCCAGGACCGCCCAGAACCGCCCTGGACCGCCCGGGACCGCCCGAGACCGCCCGGGACCGCCTGGGACCGCCTGGGACCGCCCCGGACCGCCCGTGACCGCCCGGGACCGCCCCAGACCGCCCGGGACCGCCCGGGACCGCCCGGGACCGCACGGGACCGCCCGGGACCGCCCGGGACCGCCCTGGACCGCCCGGGACCGCCCTGGAACGCCCGGGACTGCCCGGGACCGCTCGGGACCGCCCGGGACCGCCTGGGACCGCCCGGGACTGCCCCAGACCGCCCGGGACCGCCCGGGACCGCCCGGGACTGCCCGGGACCGCCCCGGACCGCCCGGGACCGCCTCGGACCGCCCGGGACCGCTCTGGACCGCCCTGGACCGCCCGGGACCGCCCTGGAACGCCCGGGACTGCGCGGGACCGCCCGGGACCGCCCGGGACCGCCTGGGACCGCCCGGGACCACCCGGGACCGCCCGGGACCACCCCGGACCGCCCGGGACCGCCCGGGACCGCCCGGGACCGCACGGGACCGCCCGGGACCGCCCGGGACCGCCCGGGACCGCCCCGGACCGCCTGGGACCGCCTCGGACCGCCCGGGACCGCCCAGGACCGCCCGGGACCGCCCCGGACCGCCCGGGACCGCCCCGGACCGCCCGGGACCGCCCTAGAACGCCCGGGACCGCCCGGGACCACCCGGGACCGCCCCGGACCGCCCGGGACCGCCTCGGACCGCCCAGGACCGCCCAGGACCGCCCGGGACCGCCCTGGACCGCCCGGGACCGCCATGGAATGCCCGGGACCGCCCGGGACCGCGCGGGACCGCCCGGGACCGCCCGGGACCGCCCGGGACCGCCCAGGACCGCCCTGGAACGCCCGGGACCGCCCGGGACCTCCCGGGACCGCCGTGGACCGCCCGGGACCGCTCTGGAACGCCCGGGACTGCCCGGGACCGCCCGGGACCGCCCGGGACCGCCCGGGACCGCCTGGGACCGCCCGGGACCGCCCGGGACCGCCCGGGAACCGCCCGGGACCGCACGGGACCGCCCGGGACCGCCCGGGACCGCCCTGGACCGCCCGGGACCGCCCTGGAACGCCCGGGACCGCCCGGGACCGCCCGGGACCGCCGGGGACCGCCCGGGACCGCCTGGGACCGCCCGGGACTGCCCCAGACCGCCCCGGACCGCCCAGGACCGCCCGGGACCGCACGGGACCGCCCGGGACCGCCCGGGACCGCTCCGGACCGCCCGGGACCGCCTCGGACCGCCCGGGACCGCCCAGGACCGCCCGGGACCGCCCCGGACCACCCGGGACCGCCCCGGACCACCCGGGACCGCCCTGGACCGCCCGTGACCGCCCTAGAACGCCCGGGACCGCCCGGGACCGCCCGGGACCGCCCCGGACCGCCCGGGACCACCTCGGACCGCCCGGGACCGCCCAGGACTGCCCGGGACCGCCCTGGACCGCCCGCGACTGCCCTGGAACGCCCGGGACCGCCCGGGACCGCCCGGGACCGCCTGGGACCGCCCGGGACCGCCAAGGACCGCCCTGGAACGCCCGGGACCGCCCAGGACCGCCCAGAACCGCCCTGACCGCCCGGGACCGCCCGAGACTGCCCGGGACCGCCTGGGACCGCCTGGGACCGCCTAGGACCACCCGGGACCGCCCCGGACCGCCCGGGACCGCCCTGGAATGCCCGGGACCGCTCGGGACCGCCCGGGACCGCCCGGACCGCCCGGGACCGCCTCGGACCGCCGGGACCGCCCAGGACCGCCCTGGAACGCCCGGGACCGCCCGGGACCGCCCAGGACCGCTCTGGACCGCACTGGACCGCCCGGGACCGCCCTGGAACGCCCGGGACTGCCCGGGACCGCCCGGGACCGCCCGGGACCGCCCGGGACCGCCCGGGACCACCCGGGACCGCCCGGGACCGCCCCGGACCGCCCGGGACCGCCCGGGACCGCCCGGGACCGCACGGGACCGCCCGGGACCGCCCGGGACCGCCCGGGACCGCCCCGGACCGCCCGAGACCGCCTCGGTCCGCCCGGGACTGCCCAGGACCGCCCGGGACCGCCTCGGACCGTCCGGGACCGCCCCGGACCGCCCGGGACCGCACTGGAATGCCCGGGACCGCTCGGGACCGCCCGGGCCCGCCCGGACCGCCCGGGACCGCCTCGGACCGCCGGGACCGCCCAGGACCGCCCTGGAATGCCCGGGACCGCCCGGGACCGCCCGGGACCGCTCTGGACCGCCCTGGACCGCCCGGGACCGCCCTGGAACGCGCGGGACTGCCCGGGACCGCCCGGGACCGCCCGGGACCGCCCGGGACCGCCCGGGACCACCCGGGACCACGCGGGATCACCCCGGACCGCCCGGGACCGCCCGGGACCGCCCGGGACCGCACGGGACTGCCCGGGACCGCCCGGGACCGCCCGGGACCGCCCCGGACCGCCTGGGACCGCCTCGGACCGCTCGGGACCGCCCAGGACAGCCCGGGACCGCCCCGGACCGCCCGGGACCGCCCCAGACCGCCCGGGACCGCCCTAGAACGCCCGGGACCGCCCGGGACCACCCGGGACCGCCCCGGACCGCCCGGGACCGCCTCGGTCTGCCCGGGACCGCCCAGGACCGCCCGGGACCGCCCTGGACCGCCCGGGACCGCCATGGAACGCCCGGGACCGCCCGGGACTGCCCGGGACCGCCCGGGACCGCCCGGGACCGCTCAGGACCGCCCTGGAACGTCCGGGACCGCCCGGGACCACCCGGGACCGCCCTGGACCGCCCAGGACCGCCCTGGAACGCCCGGACCGCCCCGGACCGCCCCGGACCGCCCGGGACCGCCCGGGACCGCCTGGGACCGCCCGGCACCGCCCCAGACCGCCCGGGACCGCCCGGGACCGCCCGGGGACCGCACGGGACCGCCCGGGACCGCCCGGGACCGCCCTGGACCGCCCGGGACCGCCCTGGAACGCCCGGGACCGCCCGGGACCGCCCGGGACCGCCCGGGACCGCCCGGGACCGCCTGGGACCGCCCGGGACTGCCCCAGACCGCCCGGGACCGCCCGGGACCGCCCGGGACCGCCCGGGACCGCCCCGGACCGCCCGCGACCGCCTCGGACCGCCCGGG
Source organism: Petromyzon marinus (assembly GCF_048934315.1). Taxonomy (NCBI): domain Eukaryota; kingdom Metazoa; phylum Chordata; class Hyperoartia; order Petromyzontiformes; family Petromyzontidae; genus Petromyzon; species Petromyzon marinus. The sequence goes on from NW_027423443.1 coordinate 61,914, forward strand.
ACCGCTCTGGACCGCCCTGGACCGCCCGGGACCGCCCTGGAACGCCCGGGACTGCGCGGGACCGCCCGGGACCGCCCGGGACCGCCTGGGACCGCCCGGGACCACCCGGGACCGCCCGGGACCACCCCGGACCGCCCGGGACCGCCCGGGACCGCCCGGGACCGCACGGGACCGCCCGGGACCGCCCGGGACCGCCCGGACCGCCCCGGACCGCCTGGGACCGCCTCGGACCGCCCGGGACCGCCCAGGACCGGCCGGGACGCCCCGGACCGCCCGCGACCGCCCCGGACCGCCCGGGACCGCCCTAGAACGCCCGGGACCGCCCGGGACCACCCGGGACCGCCCGGACCGCCCGGGACCGCCTCGGACCACCCGGGACCGCCCAGGACCGCCCGGGACCGCCCTGGACCGCCCAGGACCGCCATGGAATGCCGGGACCGCCCGGGACCGCGTGGACCGCCGGGACCGCCCGGGACCGCCCGGGACCGCCCAGGACAGCCCTGGAACGCCCGGGACCGCCCGGGACCTCCCGGGACCGCCCTGGACCGCCCGGGACCGCCCTGGAACGCCCGGGACCGCCCGGGACGCCCGGGACCGCCCGGGACCGCCCGGGACCGCCTGGGACCGCCCGGGACCGCCCGGGACCGCCCGGGACCGCCCGGGACCGCACGGACCGCCCGGGACGCGCCCTGGACCGCCCGGGACCGCCCTGGAACGCCCGGGACCGCCCGGGACCGCCCGGGACCGCCGGGGACCGCCCGGGACCGCCTGGGACCGCCCGGGACTGCCCCAGACCGCCCGGGACCGCCCAGGACCGCCCGGGACCGCACGGGACCGCCCGGGACCTCCCGGGACCGCTCCGGACCGCCCGGGACCGCCTCGGACCGCCCGGGACCGCCCAGGACCGCCCGGGACCGCCCCGGACCACCCGGGACCGCCCCGGACCACCCGGGACCGCCCTGGACCGCCCGTGACCGCCCTAGAACGCCCGGGACCGCCCGGGACCGCCCGGGACCGCCCCGGACCGCCCGGGACCACCTCGGACCGCCCGGGACCGCCCAGGACTGCCCGGGACCGCCCTGGACCGCCCGCGACTGCCCTGGAACGCCCGGGACCGCCCGGGACCGCCCGGACCGCCTGGGACCGCCCGGGACCGCCAAGGACCGCCCTGGAACGCCCGGGACCGCCCAGGACCGCCCAGAACCGCCCTGGACCGCCCGGGACCGCCCGAGACCGCCCGGGACCGCCTGGGACCGCCTGGGGACCGCCCCGGACCGCCCGTGACCGCCCGGGACCGCCCCAGACCGCCCGGGACCGCCCGGGACCGCCCGGGACCGCACGGGACCGCCGGGACCGCCCGGGACCACCCTGGACCGCCCGGGACCGCCCTGGAACGCCCGGGGACCGCCCGGGACCGCCCGGGACCGCCCGGGACCGCCTGGGACCGCCCGGGACTGCCCCAGACCGCCCAGGGACCGCCCGGGACCGCCCGGGACTGCCCGGGACCGCCCCGGACCGCCCGGGACCGCCTCGGACCGCCCGGGACCGCTCTGGACCGCCCTGGACCGCCCGGGACCGCCCTGGAACGCCCGGGACTGCGCGGGACCGCCCGGGACCGCCCGGGACCGCCTGGGACCGCCCGGGACCACCCGGGACCGCCCGGGACCACCCCGGACCGCCCGGGACCGCCCGGGACCGCCCGGGACCGCACGGGACCGCCCGGGACCGCCCCGGACCGCCCGGGACCGCCCCGGACCGCTGGGACCGCCTCGGACCGCCCGGGACCGCCCAGGACCGCCCGGGACCGCCCCGGACCGCCCGGGACCGCCCCGGACCGCCCGGGACCGCCCTAGAACGCCCGGGACCGCCCGGGACCACCCGGGACCGCCCCGGACCGCCCGGGACCGCCTCGGACCGCCCAGGACCGCCCAGGACCGCCCGGGACCGCCCTGGACCGCCCGGGACCGCCATGGAATGCCCGGGACCGCCCGGGACCGCGCGGGACCGCCCGGGACCGCCGGGACCGCCCGGGACCGCCCAGGACCGCCCTGGAACGCCCGGGACCGCCCGGGACCTCCCGGGACCGGCGTGGACCGCCCGGGACCGCCCTGGAACGCCCGGGACCGCCCGGGACCGCCCGGGACCGCCCGGGACCGCCCGGACGCCGCCTGGGACCGCCCGGGACCGCCCGGGACCGCCCGGGACCGCCCGGGACCGCACGGGACCGCCCGGGACCGCCCGGGACCGCCCTGGACCGCCCGGGACCGCCCTGGAACGCCCGGGACCGCCCGGGACCGCCCGGGACCGCCGGGGACCGCCCGGGACCGCCTGGGACCGCCCGGGACTGCCCCAGACCGCCCGGGACCGCCCAGGACCGCCCGGGACCGCACGGGACCGCCCGGGACCGCCCGGGACCGCTCCGGACCGCCCGGGACCGCCTCGGACCGCCCGGGACCGCCCAGGACCACCCGGGACCGCCCCGACCACCCGGGACCGCCCCGGACCACCCGGGACCGCCTGGGACCACCCGGGACTGCCCCAGACCGCCCGGGACCGCCCGGGACCGCCCGGGACCGCCCGGGACCGCCCCGGACCGCCCGGGACCGCCTCGGACCGCCCGGGACCACTCTGGACCGCCCTGGACCGCCCGGACCGCCCTGGAACGCCCGGGACTGCGCGGGACCGCCCGGGACCGCCCGGGACCGCCTGGGACCGCCCGGGACCACCCTGGGACCGCCCGGGACCACCCCGGACCGCCCGGGACCGCCCGGGACCGCCCGGGACCGCACGGGACCGCCCGGGACCGCCCGGGACCGCCCGGGACCGCCCCGGACCGCCTGGGACCGCCTCGGACCGCCCGGGACCGCCCAGGACCGGCCGGGACCGCCCCGGACCGCCCGAGACCGCCCCGGACGCCCGGACCGCCCGGACCGCCCGGGACCGCCCGGGACCGCCCGGGACCGCCCCGGACCGCCCGGACCGCCCGGGACCCCGGACCACCCGGGACCGCCCAGGACCGCCCGGGACCGCCCTGGACCGCCCAGGACCGCCATGGAATGCCCGGGACCGCCCGGCCGCGTGGGACCGCGGGACCGCCCGGGACCGCCCGGGACCGCCCAGGACCGCCCTGGAACGCCCGGGACCGCCCGGGACCTCCCGGGACCGCCCTGGACCGCCCGGGACCGCCCTGGAACGCCCGGGACCGCCCGGGACCGCCCGGGACCGCCCGGGACCGCCCGGGACCGCCTGGGACCGCCCGGGACCGCCCGGGACCGCCCGGGACCGCCCGGGACCGCGCTGGACCGCCCGGGACCGCCCTGGAACGCCCGGGACCGCCCGGGACCGCCCGGGACCGCCGGGGACCGCCCGGGACCGCCTGGGACCGCCCGGGACTGCCCAGACCGCCCGGGACCGCCCAGGACCGCCCGGGACCGCACGGGACCGCCCGGGACCTCCCGGGACCGCTCCGGACCGCCCGGGACCGCCTCGGACCGCCCGGGACCGCCCAGGACCGCCCGGGACCGCCCCGGACCACCCGGGACCGCCCCGGACCACCCGGGACCGCCCTGGACCGCCCGTGACCGCCCTAGAACGCCCGGGACCGCCCGGGACCGCCCGGGACCGCCCCGGACCGCCCGGGACCACCTCGGACCGCCCGGACCGCCCAGGACTGCCCGGGACCGCCCTGGACCGCCCGCGACTGCCCTGGAACGCCCGGGACCGCCCGGGACCGCCCGGGACCGCCTCGGACCGCCCGGGACCGCCAAGGACCGCCCTGGAACGCCCGGGACCGCCCAGGACCGCCCAGAACCGCCCTGGACCGCCCGGGACCGCCCGAGACCGCCCGGGACCGCCTGGGACCGCCTGGGACCGCCCCGGACCGCCTGTGACCGCCCGGGACCGCCCCAGACCGCCCGGGACCGCCCGGGACCGCCCGGGACCGCACGGGACCGCCCGGGACCGCCCGGGACCGCCCTGGACCGCCCGGGACCGCCCTGGAACGCCCGGGACCGCCCGGGACCGCCCGGGACCGCCTGGGACCGCCCGGGACTGCCCCAGACCGCCCGGACCGCCCGGGACCGCCCGGAACTGCCCGGGACCGCCCCGGACCGCCCGGGACCGCCTCGGACCGCCCCGGGACCGCTCTGGACCGCCCTGGACCGCCCGGGACCGCCCTGGAACGCCCGGGACTGGCGCGGGACCCTGCCCGGGACCGCCCGGGACCGCCTGGGACCCGCCCGGGACCACCCGGGACCGCCCGGGACCACCCCGGACCGCCCGGGACCGCCCGGGACCGCCCGGGACCGCACGGGACCGCCCGGGACCGCCCGGGACCGCCCGGGACCGCCCCGGACCGCCTGGGACCGCCTCGGACCGCCCGGGACCGCCCAGGACCGCCCGGGACCGCCCCGGACCGCCCGGGACCGCCCCGGACCGCCCGGGACCGCCCTAGAACGCCCGGGACCGCCCGGGACCACCCGGGACCGCCCCGGACCGCCCGGGACCGCCTCGGACCGCCCAGGACCGCCCAGGACCGCCCGGGACCGCCCTGGACCGCCCGGGACCGCCATGGAATGCCCGGGACCGCCCGGGACCGCGCGGGACCGCCCGGGACCGCCCGGGACCGCCCGGGACCGCCCAGGACCGCCCTGGAACGCCCGGGACCGCCCGGGACCTCCCGGGACCGCCGTGGACCGCCCGGGACCGCCCTGGAACGCCCGGGACCGCCCGGGACCGCCCGGGACCGCCCGGGACCGCCCGGGACCGCCTGGGACCGCCCGGGACCGCCCGGGACCGCCCGGGACCGCCCGGGACCGCACGGGACCGCCCGGGACCGCCCGGGACCGCCCTGGACCGCCCGGGACCGCCCTGGAACGCCCGGGACCGCCCGGGACCGCCCGGGACCGCCGGGGACCGCCCGCGACCGCCTGGGACCGCCCGGGACTGCCCCAGACCGCCCGGGACCGCCTAGGACCGCCCGGGACCGCACGGGACCGCCCGGGACCGCCCGGGACCGCTCCGGACCGCCCGGGACCGCCTCGGACCGCCCGGGACCGCCCAGGACCGCCCGGGACCGCCCCGGACCACCCGGGACCGCCCCGGACCACCCGGGACCGCCCTGGACCGCCCGTGACCGCCCTAGAACGCCCGGGACCGCCCGGGACCGCCCGGGACCGCCCCGGACCGCCCGGGACCACCTCGGACCGCCCGGGACCGCCCAGGACTGCCCGGGACCGCCCTGGACCGCCCGCGACTGCCCTGGACGCCCGGGACCGCCCGGGACCGCCCGGAACCGCCTGGGACCGCCCGGGACCGCCAAGGACCGCCCTGGAACGCCCGGGACCGCCCAGGACCGCCCAGAACCGCCCTGGACCGCCCGAGACCGCCCGAGACTGCCCGGGACCGCCTGGGACCGCCTGGGACCGCCCCGGACCGCCCGTGACCGCCCCGGACCGCCCAGGACCGCCCGGGACCGCCGGGGACCGCCCGGGATCGCCCGGGACCGCCCGGGACCGCCCTGGACCGCCCGGGACCGCCCGGGACCGCCCTGGACCGCCCGGGACCGCCTCGGACCGCCCGGGACCGCCCAGGACCGCTCGGGACCGCCCCGGACCGCCCGGGACCGCCTTGGACCGCCCGGGACCGCCCTGGAATGCCCGGGACCGCTCGGGACCGCCCGGGACCGCCCGGACCGCCCGGGACCGCCTCGGACCGCCCGGGACCGCCCAGGACCGCCCTGGAATGCCCGGGACCGCCCGGGACCGCCCGGGACCGCCCGGGACCGCCCTGGACCGCCCGGGCCCGCCCTGGAACGCCCGGGACCACCCAGGACCGCCCGGGACCGCCCTGGAACGCCCAGGACCGCCCGGGACCACCCGGGACCGCCCGGGACCGCCCCGGACTGCCCGGGACCGCCCGGGACTGCCCGGAACCGCACGGGACTGCCCGGGACCGCCCGGGACCGCCCTGGACCGCCCTCGACCGCCTCGGACCGCCCGGGACCGCCTCGGACCGCCAGGGACCACCCTAGATCGCCCGGGACCGCCCGGACCGCCCGGGACCGCCTCGGACCGCCCGGGACCGCCCAGGACCGCCCTGGAATGCCCGGGACCGCCCGGGACCGCCCGGGACCGCCCGGGACCGCCCTGGACCGCCCGGGCCCGCCCTGGAACGCCCGGGACCACCCGGGACCGCCCGGGACCGCCCGGGAACGCCCGGGACCGCCCGGGACCACCCGGGACCGCCCGGGACCGCCCCGGACTGCCCGGGACCGCCCGGGACTGCCCGGAACCGCACGGGACTGCCCGGGACCGCCCGGGACCGCCCTGGACCGCCCTCGACCGCCTCGGACCGCCCGGGACCGCCTCGGACCGCCAGGGACCACCCTAGATCGCCCGGGACCGCCCGGGACCGCCCGGGACCGCCCCGGACCGCCCGGGACCGCCTCGGACCGCCCAGGACCGCCCAGGACCGCCCGGGACCGCCCTGGACCGCCCAGGCCCACCCTGGAACGCCCAGGACCGCCCGGGACCGCCCGGGACCGCCCGGGACCGCCCGGGACCGCCTGGGACCGCCTGGGACCGCCTGGGACCGCCCGGGACCACCCCAGACCGCCCGGGACCGCCCGGGACCGCGCGGGACCGCACGGGACCGCCCGGGACCGCCCGGGACCGCCCGGGACCGCCCCGGACCGCCCGGGACCGCCTCGGACCGCCCGGGACCGCCCGGGACCGCCCGGGACCGCCCCGGACCACCCGGGACCGCCCCGGACCGCCCGTGACCGCCCTAGAACGCCCGGGACCACCCGGGACCGCCCGGGACCGCCCCGGACCGCCCGGGACCACCTCGGACCGCCCGGGACTGCCCAGGACTGCCCGGGACCGCCCTGGACCGCCCGCGACCGCCCTGGAACGCCCGGGACCGCCCGGGACCGCCCGGGACCGCCCGGGACCGCCTGGGACCGCACGGGACCGCCCGGGACCGCCTGGGACCGCCCGGGACCGCCCAGGACCGCCAAGGACCGCCCTGGAACGCCCGGGACCGCCCAGGACCGTCCGGAACCGCGCTGGACCGCCCGGGACCGCCCGAGACCGCGCGGGACCGCCCGGGACCGCCCGGGACCGCCCCGGACCGCCCGGGACCGCACCCGGACCGGCCAGGACCACACCCGGACCGCCCGGGACCGCCTCGGACCGCCTAGGACCGCCCGGGACCGCCCGGGACCGCCCGGGATCGCCCGGGACCGCCCGGGACCGCCCGGGACCGCCCGGGACCGCCTCGGACCGCCCGGGACCGCCCAGGACCTCCCGGGACCGCCTAGGACCGCCCGGGACCGCCCCGGACCGCCCGGGACCGCCCTGGAATGCCCGGGACCGCTCGGGACCGCCCGGGACCGCCCGGACCGCCCGGGACCGCCTCGGACCGCCGAGACCGCCCAGGTCTGCCCTGGAACGCCCGGGACCGCCCGGGACCGCCCGGGAACCGCTCTGGACCGCCCTGGACCGCCCGGGACCGCCCTGGAACGCCCGGGACCGCCCGGGACCGCCCGGGACCGCCCGGGACCACCCGAGACCGCCCGGGACCGCCCCGGACCGCCCGGGACCGCCCGGGACCGCCCGGGACCGCACGGGACCGCCTCGGACCGCCCGGGACCGCCCAGGACCGCCCTGGAATGCCCGGGACCGCCCGGGACCGCCCGGGACCGCCCTGGACCGCCCGGGCCCGCCCTGGAACGCCCGGGACCGCCCGGGACCGCCCGGGACCACCCGGGAATGCCCGGGACCGCCCGGGACCACCCGGGACCGCCCGGGACCGCCCCGGACTGCCCGGGACCGCCCGGGACTGCCCGGAACCGCACGGGACTGCCCGGGACCGCCCGGGACCGCCCCGGACCGCCCTCGACCGCCTCGGACCGCCCGGGGGACCGCCCCGGACCGCCCGGGACCTCCGCCCTGGACCGCCCGGGACCGCCCTGGAACGCCCGGGACCGCCCGGGACCGCCCGGGACCGCCCGGGACCGCCCGGGACCGCCTGGGACCGCCCGGGACCGCCCGGGACCGCCCGGGACCGCCCGGGACCGCACGGGACCGCCCGGGACCGCCCGGGACCGCCCTGGACCGCCCGGGACCGCCCTGGAACGCCCGGGACCGCCCGGGACTGCCCGGGACCGCCGGGGACCGCCCGGGACCGCCTGGGACCGCCCGGGACTGCCCCAGACCGCCCGGGACCGCCCAGGACCGCCCGGGACCGCACGGGACCGCCCGGGACCGCCCGGGACCGCTCCGGACCGCCCGGGACCGCCTCGGACCGCCCAGGACCGCCCAGACCCCGCCCGGGACCGCCCCGGACCACCCGGGACCGCCCCGGACCACCCGGGACCGCCCTGGACCGCCCGTGACCGCCCTAGAACGCCCGGGACCGCCCGGGACCGCCCGGGACCGCCCCGGACCGCCCGGGACCACCTCGGACCGCCCGGGACCGCCCAGCACTGCCCGGGACCGCCCTGGACCGCCCGCGACTGCCCTGGAACGCCCGGGACCGCCCGGGACCGCCCGGGACCGCCTGGGACCGCCCGGGACCGCCAAGGACCGCCCTGGAACGCCCGGGACCGCCCAGGACCGCCCAGAACCGCCCTGGACCGCCCGGGACCGCCCGAGACCGCCCGGGACCGACTGGGACCGGCCTGGGACCGCCCCCCGGACCGCCCGTGACCGCCCGGGACCGCCCCAGACCACCCGGGACCGCCCGGGACCGCCCGGGACCGCACGGGACCGCCCGGGACCGCCCGGGACCGCCCTGGACCGCCCGGGACCGCCCTGGAACGCCCGGGACCGCCCGGGACCGCCCGGGACCGCCCGGGACCGCCTGGGACCGCCCGGGACTGCCCCAGACCGCCCGGGACCGCCCGGGACCGCCCGGGACTGCCCGGGACCGCCCCGGACCGCCCGGGACCGCCTCGGACCGCCCGGGACCGCTCTGGACCGCCCTGGACCGCCCGGGACCGCCCTGGAACGCCCGGGACTGCGCGGGACCGCCCGGGACCGCCCGGGACCGCCTGGGACCGCCCGGGACCACCCGGGACCGCCCGGGACCACCCCGGACCGCCCGGGACCGCCCGGGACCGCCCAGGACCGCACGGGACCGCCCGGGACCGCCCGGGACCGCCCGGGACCGCCCCGGACCGCCTGGGACCGCCTCGGACCGCCCGGGACCGCCCAGGACCGCCCGGGACCGCCCCGGACCGCCCGGGACCGCCCCGGACCGCCCGGGACCGCCCTAGAACGCCCGGGACCGCCCGGGACCACCCGGGACCGCCCCGGACCGCCCGGGACCGCCTCGGACCGCCCGGGACCGCCCAGGACCGCCCGGGACCGCCCTGGACCGCCCGGGACCGCCATGGAATGCCCGGGACCGCCCGGGACCGCGCGGGACCGCCCGGGACCGCCCGGGACCGCCCGGGACCGCCCAGGACCGCCCTGGAACGCCCGGGACCGCCCGGGACCTCCCGGGACCGCCGTGGACCGCCCGGGACCGCCCTGGAACGCCCGGGACCGCCCGGGACCGCCCGGGACCGCCCGGGACCGCCCTGGACCGCCCGGGACCGCCCTGGAACGCCCGGGACCGCCCGGGACCGCCCGGGACCGCCCGGGACCGCCTGGGACCGCCCGGGACTGCCCCAGACCGCCCGGGACCGCCCGGGACCGCCCGGGACTGCCCGGGACCGCCCCGGACCGCCCGGGACCGCCTCGGACCGCCCGGGACCGCTCTGGACCGCCCTGGACCGCCCGGGACCGCCCTGGAACGCCCGGGACTGCGCGGGACCGCCCGGGACCGCCCGGGACCGCCTGGGACCGCCCGGGACCACCCGGGACCGCCCGGGACCACCCCGGACCGCCCGGGACCGCCCGGGACTGCCCGGGACCGCACGGGACCGCCCGGGACCGCCCGGGACCGCCCGGGACCGCCCCGGACCGCCTGGGACCGCCTCGGACCGCCCGGGACCGCCCAGGACCGCCCGGGACTGCCCCGGACCGCCCGGGACCGCCCCGGACCGCCCGGGACCGCCCTAGAACGCCCGGAACCGCCCGGGACCACCAGGGACCGCCCCGGACCGCCCGGGACCGCCTCGGACCGCCCGGGACCGCCCAGGACCGCCCGGGACCGCCCTGGACCGCCCGGGACCGCCATGGAATGCCCGGGACCGCCCGGGACCGCGCGGGACCGCCCGGGACCGCCCGGGACCGCCCGGGACCGCCCAGGACCGCCCTGGAACGCCCGGGACCGCCCGGGACCTCCCGGGACCGCCGTGGACCGCCCGGGACCGCCCTGGAACGCCCGGGACCGCCCGGGACCGCCCGGGACCGCCCGGGACCGCCCGGGACCGCCTGGGACCGCCCGGGACCGCCCGGGACCGCCCGGGACCGCCCGGGACCGCACGGGACCGCCCGGGACCGCCCGGGACCGCCCTGGACCGCCCGGGACCGCCCTGGAACGCCCGGGACCGCCCGGGACCGCCCGGGACCGCCGGGGACCGCCCGGGACCGCCTGGGACCGCCCGGGACTGCCCCAGACCGCCCGGGACCGCCCAGGACCGCCCGGGACCGCACGGGACCGCCCGGGACCGCCCGGGACCGCTCCGGACCGCCCGGGACCGCCTCGGACCGCCCGGGACCGCCCAGGACCGCCCGGGACCGCCCCGGACCACCCTGGACCGCCCCGGACCACCAGGGACCGCCCTGGACCGCCCGTGACCGCCCTAGAACGCCCGGGACCGCCCGGGACCGCCCGGGACCGCCCCGGACCGCCCGGGACCACCTCGGACCGCCCGGGACCGCCCAGGACTGCCCGGGACCGCCCTGGACCGCCCGCGACTGCCCTGGAACGCCCGGGACCGCCCGGGACCGCCCGGGACCGCCTGGGACCGCCCGGGACCGCCAAGGACCGCCCTGGAACGCCCGGGACCGCCCAGGACCGCCCAGAACCGCCCTGGACCGCCCGGGACCGCCCGAGACCGCCCGGGACCGCCCGGGACCGCCCGGGACCGCACGGGACCGCCCGGGACCGCCCGGGACCGCCCTGGACCGCCCGGGACCGCCCTGGAACGCCCGGGACCGCCTCGGACCGCCCGGGACCGCCCGGGACCGCCTGGGACCGCCCGGGACTGCCCCAGACCGCCCGGGACCGCCCGGGACCGCCCGGGACTGCCCGGGGACCGCCCCGGACCGCCCGGGACCGCCTCGGACCGCCCGGGACCGCTCTGGACCGCCCTGGACCGCCCGGGACCGCCCTGGAACGCCCGGGACCGCCTCGGACCGCCCGGGACCGCCCAGGACCGCCCGGGACCGCCCCGGACCACCCGGGACCGCCCGGACCACCCGGGACCGCCCTGGACCGCCCGTGACCGCCCTGGACCGCCCGGGACCGCCCGGGACCGCCCGGGACCGCCCCGGACCGCCCGGGACCACCTCGGACCGCCCGGGACCGCCCAGGACTGCCCGGGACCGCCCTGGACCGCCCGCGACTGCCCTGGAACGCCCGGGACCGCCCGGGACCGCCCGGGACCGCCTGGGACCGCCCGGGACCGCCAAGGACCGCCCTGGAACGCCCGGGACCGCCCAGGACCGCCCAGAACCGCCCTGGACCGCCCGGGACCGCCCGAGACTGCTCGGGACCGCCTGGGACCGCCTGGGACCGCCCCGGACCGCCCGTGACCGCCCCGGACCGCCCAGGACCGCCCGGGACCGCCGGGGACCGCCCGGGATCGCCCGGGACCGCCCGGGACCGCCCTGGACCGCCCGGGACCGCCCGGGACCGCCCTGGACCGCCCGGGACCGCCTCGGACCGCCCGGGACCGCCCAGGACCGCTCGGGACCGCCCCGGACCGCCCGGGACCGCCTTGGACCGCCCGGGACCGCCCTGGAATGCCCGGGACCGCTCGGGACCGCCCGGGACCGCCCGGACCGCCCGGGACCGCCTCGGACCGCCCGGGACCGCCCAGGACCGCCCTGGAATGCCCGGGACCGCCCGGGACCGCCCGGGACCGCCCGGGACCGCCCTGGACCGCCCGGGCCCGCCCTGGAACGCCCGGGACCGCCCGGGACCGCCCGGGACCGCCCGGGAACGCCCGGGACCGCCCGGGACCACCCGGGACCGCCCGGGACCGCCCCGGACTGCCCGGGACCGCCCGGGACTGCCCGGAACCACACGGGACTGCCCGGGACCGCCCGGGACCGCCCTGGACCGCCCTCGACCGCCTCGGACCGCCCGGGACCGCCTCGGACCGCCCGGGACCACCCTAGATCGCCCGGGACCGCCCGGGACCGCCCGGGACCGCCCCGGACCGCCCGGGACCGCTTCGGACTGCCCGGGACCGCCCAGGACCGCCCGGGACCGCCCTGGACCGCCCAGGACCGCCCTGGAACGCCCAGGACCGCCCGGGACCGCCCGGGACCGCCCGGGACCGCCCGGGACCGCCTGGGACCGCCTGGGACCGCCTGGGACCGCCCGGGACCACCCCAGACCGCCCGGGACCGCCCGGGACCGTGCGGGACCGCACGGGACCGACCGGGACCGCCCGGGACCGCCCGGGACCGCCCCGGACCGCCCGGGACCGCCTCGGACCGCCCGGGACCCCCCGGGACCGCCCGGGACCGCCCCGGACCACCCGGGACCGCCCCGGACCGCCCGTGACCGCCCTAGAACGCCCGGGACCACCCGGGACCGCCCGGGACCGCCCGGACCGCCCGGGACCACCTCGGACCGCCCGGGACTGCCCAGGACTGCCCGGGACCGCCCTGGACCGCCCGCGACCGCCCTGGAACGCCCGGGACCGCCCGGGACCGCCCGGGACCGCCCGGGACCGCCTGGGACCGCACGGGACCGCCCGGGACCGCCTGGGACCGCCCGGGACCGCCCAGGACCGCCAAGGACCGCCCTGGAACGCCCGGGACCGCCCAGGACCGTCCGGAACCGCGCTGGACCGCCCGGGACCGCCCGAGACCGCCCGGGACCGCCCGGGACCGCCCGGGACCGCCCCGGACCGCCCAGGACCGCACCCGGACCGGCCAGGACCACACCCGGACCGCCCGGGAACGCCTCGGACCGCCTAGGACCGCCCGGGACCGCCCGGGACCGCCCGGGATCGCCCGGGACAGCCCGGGACCACCCGGGACCGCCCGGGACCGCCTCGGACCGCCCGGGACCGCCCAGGACCGCCCGGGACCGCCTAGGACCGCCCGGGACCGCCCCGGACCGCCCGGGACCGCCCTGGAATGCCCGGGACCGCTCGGGACCGCCCGGGACCGCCCGGACCGCCCGGGACCGCCTCGGACCGCCGGGACCGCCCAGGTCTGCGCTGGAACGCCCGGGACCGCCCGGGACCGCCCGGGACCGCTCTGGACCGCCCTGGACCGCCCGGGACCGCCCTGGAACGCCCGGGACTGCCCGGGACCGCCCGGGACCGCCCGGGACCGCCCGGGACCGCCCGGGACCACCCGAGACCGCCCGGGACCGCCCCGGACCGCCCGGGACCGCCCGGGACCGCCCGGGACCGCACGGGACCGCCTCGGACCGCCCAAGACCGCCCAGGACCGCCCTGGAATGCCCGGGACCGCCCGGGACCGCCCGGGACCGCCCTGGACCGCCCGGGCCCGCCCTGGAACGCCCGGGACCACCCGGGACCGCCCGGGACCACCCGGGAACGCCCGGGACCGCCCGGGACCACCCGGGACCGCCCGGGACCGCCCCGGACTGCCCGGGACCGCCCGGGACTGCCCGGAACCGCACGGGACTGCCCGGGACCGCCCGGGACCGCCCCGGACCGCCCTCGACCGCCTCGGACCGCCCGGGACCGCCCCGGACCGCCCGGGACCACCCTAGATCGCCCGGGACCGCCCGGGACCGCCCGGGACCGCCCCGGACCGCCCGGGACCGCCTCGGACCATCCCGGGACCGCCCAGGACCGCCCGGGACCGCCCTGGACCGCCCAGGACCGCCCTGGAACGCCCAGGACCGCCCGGGACCGCCCGGGACCGCCCGGGACCGCCCGGGACCGCCCGGGACCGCCTGGGACCGCCTGGGACCGCCCGGGACCACCCGAGACCGCCTGGGACCGCCCCGGACCGCCCGGGACCGCCCGGGACCGCCCGGGACCGCACGGGACCGCCTCGGACCGCCCGAGACCGCCCAGGACCACCCTGGAATGCCCGGGACCGCCCGGGACCGCCCGGGACCGCCCTGGACCGCCCGGGCCCGCCCTGGAACGCCCGGGACCGCCCGGGACCGCCCGGGACCACCCGGGAACGCCCGGGACCGCCCGGGACCACCCAGGACCGCCCGGGACCGCCCCGGACTGCCCGGGACCGCCCGGGACTGCCCGGAACCGCACGGGACTGCCCGGGACCGCCCGGGACCGCCCCGGACCGCCCTCGACCGCCTCGGACCGCCCGGGACCGCCCCGGACCGCCCGGGACCACCCTAGATCGCCCGGGACCGCCCGGGACCGCCCGGGACCGCCCCGGACCGCCCGGGACCGCCTCGGACCGCCCGGGACCGCCCAGGACCGCCCGGGACCGCCCTGGACCGCCCAGGACCGCCCTGGAACGCCCAGGACCGCCCGGGACCGCCCGGGACCGCCCGGGACCGCCCGGGACCGCCCGGGACCGCCTGGGACCGCCTGGGACCGCCCGGGACCACCCCAGACCGCCCGGGACCGCCCGGGACCGCGCGGGACCGCACGGGACCGCCCGGGACCGCCCGGGACCGCCCGGGACCGCCCCGGACCGCCCGGGACCGCCTCGGACCGCCCGGGACCGCCCGGGACCGCCCGGGACCGCCCCGGACCACCCGGGACCGCCCTGGACCGCCCGTGACCGCCCTAGAACGCCCGGGACCGCCCTGGACCGCCCGGGACCGCCCCGGACCGCCCGGGACCACCTCGGACCGCCCGGGACTGCCCAGGACTGCCCGGGACCGCCC